>NC_135557.1:502500-696545 GCF_964340395.1 Glandiceps talaboti | reverse complement strand
GTGTTAATTTATGGTAGTAATGGTTTGTAGTTAGTGTTAATTTATGGTAGTAATGGTTTGTAGTTAGGGTTAATTGATGGTAGTGATGGTTGGTAGTTAGTGTTAATTGATGGTAGTAATGGTTGGTAGTTAGGGTTAATTGATGGTAGTAATGGTTGGTAGTTTGGGTTAATTTATGGTAGTAATGGTTTGTAGTTAGTGTTAATTTATGGTAGTAATGGTTTGTAGTTAGTGTTAATTTATGGTAGTAATGGTTGGTAGTTAGGGTTAATTGATGGTAGTGATGGTTGGTAGTTAGTGTTAATTTATGGTAGTAATGGTTTGTAGTTAGTGTTAATTTATGGTAGTAATGGTTTGTAGTTAGGGTTAATTGATGGTAGTGATAGTTGGTAGTTAGTGTTAATTTATGGTAGTAATGGTTTGTAGTTAGTGTTAATTTATGGTAGTAATGGTTGGTAGTTAGGGTTAATTGATGGTAGTGATGGTTGGTAGTTAGGGTTAATTGATGGTAGTGATTGTTTGTAGTTATGATGGTTTGTAGTTAGTGTTAATTTATGGTAGTAATGGTTTGTAGTTAGTGTTAATTTATGGTAGTAATGGTTTGTAGTTAGGGTTAATTTATGGTAGTGATTGTTTGTAGTTATGATGGTTTGTAGTTAGTGTTAATTTATGGTAGTAATGGTTTGTAGTAAGTGTTAATTTATGGTAGTAATGGTTTGTAGTTAGTGTTAATTTATGGTAGTAATGGTTTGTAGTTAGTGTTAATTTATGGTAGTAATGGTTTGTAGTTAGTGTTAATTTATGGTAGTAATGGTTGGTAGTTAGTGTTAATTTATGGTAGTAATGGTTTGTAGTTAGTGTTAATTTATGGTAGTAATGGTTTGTAGTTAGTGTTAATTTATGGTAGTAATGGTTTGTAGTTAGTGTTAATTTATGGTAGTAATGGTTTGTAGTTAGTGTTAATTTATGGTAGTAATGGTTTGTAGTTAGTGTTAATTTATGGTAGTAATGGTTGGTAGTTAGGGTTAATTGATGGTAGTGATTGTTTGTAGTTAGGGTTAATTGATGGTAGTAATGGTTTGTAGTTAGGGTTAATTTATGGTAGTAATGGTTTGTAGTTAGGGTTAATTGATGGTAGTAATGGTTTGTAGTTAGTGTTAATTTATGGTAGTAATGGTTTGTAGTTAGGGTTAATTGATGGTAGTAATGGTTGGTAGTTAGGGTTAATTTATGATAGTAATGGTTGGTAGTTAGGGTTAATTTATGGTAGTAATGGTTTGTAGTTAGGGTTAATTGATGGTAGTAATGGTTGGTAGTTAGGGTTAATTTATGGTAGTAATGGTTTGTAGTTAGGGTTAATTTATGGTAGTAATGGTTTGTAGTTAGGGTTAATTGATGGTAGTAATGGTTGGTAGTTAGGGTTAATTGATGGTAGTAATGGTTGGTAGTTAGGGTTAATTGATGGTAGTAATGGTTGGTAGTTAGTGTTAATTTATGGTAGTAATGGTTTGTAGTTAGTGTTATTTTATGGTAGTAATGGTTGGTAGTTAGGGTTAATTGATGGTAGTGATGGTTGGTAGTTAGTGTTAATTTATGGTAGTAATGGTTTGTAGTTAGTGTTAATTTATGGTAGTAATGGTTTGTAGTTAGGGTTAATTGATGGTAGTGATAGTTGGTAGTTAGTGTTAATTTATGGTAGTAATGGTTTGTAGTTAGTGTTAATTTATGGTAGTAATGGTTGGTAGTTAGGGTTAATTGATGGTAGTGATGGTTGGTAGTTAGTGTTAATTGATGGTAGTAATGGTTTGTAGTTAGTGTTAATTTATGGTAGTAATGGTTGGTAGTTAGGGTTAATTGATGGTAGTGATGGTTGGTAGTTAGGGTTAATTGATGGTAGTAATGGTTTGTAGTTAGTGTTAATTGATGGTAGTAATGGTTTGTAGTTAGTGTTAATTTATGGTAGTAATGGTTTGTAGTTAGTGTTAATTTATGGTAGTAATGGTTTGTAGTTAGGGTTAATTGATGGTAGTGATGGTTGGTAGTTAGTGTTAATTGATGGTAGTAATGGTTGGTAGTTAGGGTTAATTGATGGTAGTAATGGTTGGTAGTTAGGGTTAATTTATGGTAGTAATGGTTTGTAGTTAGTGTTAATTTATGGTAGTAATGGTTTGTAGTTAGTGTTAATTTATGGTAGTAATGGTTGGTAGTTAGGGTTAATTGATGGTAGTGATGGTTGGTAGTTAGTGTTAATTTATGGTAGTAATGGTTTGTAGTTAGTGTTAATTTATGGTAGTAATGGTTTGTAGTTAGGGTTAATTGATGGTAGTGATAGTTGGTAGTTAGTGTTAATTTATGGTAGTAATGGTTTGTAGTTAGTGTTAATTTATGGTAGTAATGGTTGGTAGTTAGGGTTAATTGATGGTAGTGATGGTTGGTAGTTAGGGTTAATTGATGGTAGTGATTGTTTGTAGTTATGATGGTTTGTAGTTAGTGTTAATTTATGGTAGTAATGGTTTGTAGTTAGTGTTAATTTATGGTAGTAATGGTTTGTAGTTAGGGTTAATTTATGGTAGTGATTGTTTGTAGTTATGATGGTTTGTAGTTAGTGTTAATTTATGGTAGTAATGGTTTGTAGTAAGTGTTAATTTATGGTAGTAATGGTTTGTAGTTAGTGTTAATTTATGGTAGTAATGGTTTGTAGTTAGTGTTAATTTATGGTAGTAATGGTTTGTAGTTAGTGTTAATTTATGGTAGTAATGGTTGGTAGTTAGTGTTAATTTATGGTAGTAATGGTTTGTAGTTAGTGTTAATTTATGGTAGTAATGGTTTGTAGTTAGTGTTAATTTATGGTAGTAATGGTTTGTAGTTAGTGTTAATTTATGGTAGTAATGGTTTGTAGTTAGTGTTAATTTATGGTAGTAATGGTTTGTAGTTAGTGTTAATTTATGGTAGTAATGGTTGGTAGTTAGGGTTAATTGATGGTAGTGATTGTTTGTAGTTAGGGTTAATTGATGGTAGTAATGGTTTGTAGTTAGGGTTAATTTATGGTAGTAATGGTTTGTAGTTAGGGTTAATTGATGGTAGTAATGGTTTGTAGTTAGTGTTAATTTATGGTAGTAATGGTTTGTAGTTAGGGTTAATTGATGGTAGTAATGGTTGGTAGTTAGGGTTAATTTATGATAGTAATGGTTGGTAGTTAGGGTTAATTTATGGTAGTAATGGTTTGTAGTTAGGGTTAATTGATGGTAGTAATGGTTGGTAGTTAGGGTTAATTTATGGTAGTAATGGTTTGTAGTTAGGGTTAATTTATGGTAGTAATGGTTTGTAGTTAGGGTTAATTGATGGTAGTAATGGTTGGTAGTTAGGGTTAATTGATGGTAGTAATGGTTGGTAGTTAGGGTTAATTGATGGTAGTAATGGTTGGTAGTTAGTGTTAATTTATGGTAGTAATGGTTTGTAGTTAGGGTTAATTTATGGTAGTAATGGTTTGTAGTTAGGGTTAATTTATGGTAGTAATGGTTTGTAGTAAGTGTTAATTTATGGTAGTAATGGTTGGTAGTTAGGGTTAATTTATGGTAGTAATGGTTTGTAGTTAGTGTTAATTTATGGTAGTAATGGTTGGTAGTTAGGGTTAATTGATGGTAGTGATGGTTTGTAGTAAGTGTTAATTTATGGTAGTAATGGTTTGTAGTTAGTGTTAATTTATGGTAGTAATGGTTGGTAGTTAGGGTTAATTGATGGTAGTGATGGTTTGTAGTAAGTGTTAATTGATGGTAGTAATGGTTTGTAGTTAGTGTTAATTTATGGTAGTAATGGTTGGTAGTTAGGGTTAATTTATGGTAGTGATGGTTTGTAGTAAGTGTTAATTTATGGTAGTAATGGTTTGTAGTTAGGGTTAACTGATGGTAGTGATGGTTTGTAGTTAGGGTTAATTGATGGTAGTGATAGTTGGTAGGGTTAATTGATGGTAGTGATTGTTGGTAGTTAGGGTTAATTGATGGTAGTAATGGTTTGTAGTTAGGGTTAACTTATGGTAGTAATGGTTTGTAGTTAGGGTTAATTGATGGTAGTGATTGTTGGTAGTTAGTGTTAATTGATGGTAGTAATGGTTTGTAGTTAGGGTTAATTGATGGTAGTAATGGTTTGTAGTTAGGGTTAATTGATGGTAGTAATGGTTTGTAGTTAGGGTTAATTGATGGTAGTAATGGTTGGTAGTTAGGGTTAATTTATGGTAGTAATGGTTTGTAGTTAGGGTTAATTGATGGTAGTGATAGTTGGTAGTTAGGGTTAATTGATGGTAGTGATTGTTGGTAGTTAGGGTTAATTGATGGTAGTAATGGTTTGTAGTTAGGGTTAATTTATGGTAGTAATGGTTTGTAGTTAGGGTTAATTGATGGTAGTGATAGTTGGTAGTTAGGGTTAATTGATGGTAGTAATGGTTTGTAGTTAGGGTTAATTTATGGTAGTAATGGTTTGTAGTTAGGGTTAATTGATGGTAGTGATAGTTGGTAGTTAGGGTTAATTGATGGTAGTGATTGTTGGTAGTTAGGGTTAATTTATGGTAGTAATGGTTTGTAGTTAGGGTTAATTTATGGTAGTAATGGTTTGTAGTTAGGGTTAATTGATGGTAGTGATAGTTGGTAGTTAGGGTTAATTGATGGTAGTGATTGTTGGTAGTTAGGGTTAATTGATGGTAGTAATGGTTGGTAGTTAGGGTTAATTTATGGTAGTAATGGTTTGTAGTTAGGGTTAATTTATGGTA
The DNA here is from genome assembly GCF_964340395.1 of Glandiceps talaboti. NCBI lineage: Eukaryota > Metazoa > Hemichordata > Enteropneusta > Spengelidae > Glandiceps > Glandiceps talaboti. The sequence goes on along the minus strand of NC_135557.1, from coordinate 691,783 downwards.
GTAATGGTTTGTAGTTAGGGTTAATTGATGGTAGTAATGGTTGGTAGTTAGGGTTAATTGATGGTAGTGATTGTTTGTAGTTAGGGTTAATTTATGATAGTAATGGTTTGTAGTTAGTGTTAATTTATGGTAGTAATGGTTTGTAGTTAGGGTTAATTTATGGTAGTAATGGTTGGTAGTTAGGGTTAATTGATGGTAGTAATGGTTTGTAGTTAGGGTTAATTGATGGTAGTGATAGTTGGTAGTTAGGGTTAATTTATGGTAGTAATGGTTGGTAGTTAGGGTTAATTGATGGTAGTAATGGTTTGTAGTTAGGGTTAATTGATGGTAGTGATAGTTGGTAGTTAGGGTTAATTGATGGTAGTGATTGTTGGTAGTTAGGGTTAATTTATGGTAGTAATGGTTTGTAGTTAGGGTTAATTGATGGTAGTGATGGTTTGTAGTTAGGGTTAATTTATGGTAGTAATGGTTGGTAGTTAGGGTTAATTTATGGTAGTAATGGTTTGTAGTTAGGGTTAATTGATGGTAGTAATGGTTTGTAGTTAGGGTTAATTGATGGTAGTGATGGTTTGTAGTTAGAGTTAATTGATGGTAGTGATAGTTGGTAGGGTTAATTGATGGTAGTGATTGTTGGTAGTTAGGGTTAATTGATGGTAGTAATGGTTTGTTGTTAGGGTTAACTTATGGTAGTAATGGTTTGTAGTTAGGGTTAATTGATGGTAGTGATTGTTGGTAGTTAGTGTTAATTTATGGTAGTAATGGTTTGTAGTTAGGGTTAATTGATGGTAGTAATGGTTTGTAGTTAGGGTTAATTGATGGTAGTAATGGTTTGTAGTTAGGGTTAATTGATGGTAGTAATGGTTGGTAGTTAGGGTTAATTTATGGTAGTAATGGTTTGTAGTTAGGGTTAATTGATGGTAGTGATAGTTGGTAGTTAGGGTTAATTGATGGTAGTGATTGTTGGTAGTTAGGGTTAATTGATGGTAGTGATAGTTGGTAGTTAGGGTTAATTGATGGTAGTAATGGTTTGTAGTTAGGGTTAATTTATGGTAGTAATGGTTTGTAGTTAGGGTTAATTGATGGTAGTGATAGTTGGTAGTTAGGGTTAATTGATGGTAGTGATTGTTGGTAGTTAGGGTTAATTGATGGTAGTAATGGTTTGTAGTTAGGGTTAATTTATGGTAGTAATGGTTTGTAGTTAGGGTTAATTGATGGTAGTGATAGTTGGTAGTTAGGGTTAATTGATGGTAGTAATGGTTTGTAGTTAGGGTTAATTTATGGTAGTAATGGTTTGTAGTTAGGGTTAATTGATGGTAGTGATAGTTGGTAGTTAGGGTTAATTGATGGTAGTGATTGTTGGTAGTTAGGGTTAATTGATGGTAGTAATGGTTTGTAGTTAGGGTTAATTTATGGTAGTAATGGTTTGTAGTTAGGGTTAATTGATGGTAGTGATAGTTGGTAGTTAGGGTTAATTGATGGTAGTGATTGTTGGTAGTTAGGGTTAATTGATGGTAGTAATGGTTGGTAGTTAGGGTTAATTTATGGTAGTAATGGTTTGTAGTTAGGGTTAATTTATGGTAGTAATGGTTGGTAGTTAGGGTTAATTGATGGTAGTAATGGTTGGTAGTTAGGGTTAATTTATGGTAGTAATGGTTGGTAGTTAGTGTTAATTGATGGTAGTAATGGTTGGTAGTTAGGGTTAATTGATGGTAGTAATGGTTGGTAGTTAGGGTTAATTGATGGTAGTAATGGTTGGTAGTTAGGGTTAATTTATGGTAGTAATGGTTTGTAGTTAGGGTTAATTGATGGTAGTGATAGTTGGTAGTTAGGGTTAATTGATGGTAGTGATTGTTGGTAGTTAGGGTTAATTGATGGTAGTAATGGTTTGTAGTTAGGGTTAATTTATGGTAGTAATGGTTTGTAGTTAGGGTTAATTGATGGTAGTGATAGTTGGTAGTTAGGGTTAATTGATGGTAGTAATGGTTTGTAGTTAGGGTTAATTTATGGTAGTAATGGTTTGTAGTTAGGGTTAATTGATGGTAGTGATAGTTGGTAGTTAGGGTTAATTGATGGTAGTGATTGTTGGTAGTTAGGGTTAATTGATGGTAGTAATGGTTTGTAGTTAGGGTTAATTTATGGTAGTAATGGTTTGTAGTTAGGGTTAATTTATGGTAGTAATGGTTTGTAGTAAGTGTTAATTTATGGTAGTAATGGTTGGTAGTTAGGGTTAATTTATGGTAGTAATGGTTTGTAGTTAGTGTTAATTTATGGTAGTAATGGTTGGTAGTTAGGGTTAATTGATGGTAGTGATGGTTTGTAGTAAGTGTTAATTTATGGTAGTAATGGTTTGTAGTTAGTGTTAATTTATGGTAGTAATGGTTGGTAGTTAGGGTTAATTGATGGTAGTGATGGTTTGTAGTAAGTGTTAATTGATGGTAGTAATGGTTTGTAGTTAGTGTTAATTTATGGTAGTAATGGTTGGTAGTTAGGGTTAATTTATGGTAGTGATGGTTTGTAGTAAGTGTTAATTTATGGTAGTAATGGTTTGTAGTTAGGGTTAACTGATGGTAGTGATGGTTTGTAGTTAGGGTTAATTGATGGTAGTGATAGTTGGTAGGGTTAATTGATGGTAGTGATTGTTGGTAGTTAGGGTTAATTGATGGTAGTAATGGTTTGTAGTTAGGGTTAACTTATGGTAGTAATGGTTTGTAGTTAGGGTTAATTGATGGTAGTGATTGTTGGTAGTTAGTGTTAATTGATGGTAGTAATGGTTTGTAGTTAGGGTTAATTGATGGTAGTAATGGTTTGTAGTTAGGGTTAATTGATGGTAGTAATGGTTTGTAGTTAGGGTTAATTGATGGTAGTAATGGTTGGTAGTTAGGGTTAATTTATGGTAGTAATGGTTTGTAGTTAGGGTTAATTGATGGTAGTGATAGTTGGTAGTTAGGGTTAATTGATGGTAGTGATTGTTGGTAGTTAGGGTTAATTGATGGTAGTAATGGTTTGTAGTTAGGGTTAATTTATGGTAGTAATGGTTTGTAGTTAGGGTTAATTGATGGTAGTGATAGTTGGTAGTTAGGGTTAATTGATGGTAGTAATGGTTTGTAGTTAGGGTTAATTTATGGTAGTAATGGTTTGTAGTTAGGGTTAATTGATGGTAGTGATAGTTGGTAGTTAGGGTTAATTGATGGTAGTGATTGTTGGTAGTTAGGGTTAATTTATGGTAGTAATGGTTTGTAGTTAGGGTTAATTTATGGTAGTAATGGTTTGTAGTTAGGGTTAATTGATGGTAGTGATAGTTGGTAGTTAGGGTTAATTGATGGTAGTGATTGTTGGTAGTTAGGGTTAATTGATGGTAGTAATGGTTGGTAGTTAGGGTTAATTTATGGTAGTAATGGTTTGTAGTTAGGGTTAATTTATGGTAGTAATGGTTTGTAGTTAGGGTTAATTGATGGTAGTAATGGTTGGTAGTTAGGGTTAATTGATGGTAGTGATTGTTTGTAGTTAGGGTTAATTTATGATAGTAATGGTTTGTAGTTAGTGTTAATTTATGGTAGTAATGGTTTGTAGTTAGGGTTAATTTATGGTAGTAATGGTTGGTAGTTAGGGTTAATTGATGGTAGTAATGGTTTGTAGTTAGGGTTAATTGATGGTAGTGATAGTTGGTAGTTAGGGTTAATTTATGGTAGTAATGGTTGGTAGTTAGGGTTAATTGATGGTAGTAATGGTTTGTAGTTAGGGTTAATTGATGGTAGTGATAGTTGGTAGTTAGGGTTAATTGATGGTAGTGATTGTTGGTAGTTAGGGTTAATTTATGGTAGTAATGGTTTGTAGTTAGGGTTAATTGATGGTAGTGATGGTTTGTAGTTAGGGTTAATTTATGGTAGTAATGGTTGGTAGTTAGGGTTAATTTATGGTAGTAATGGTTTGTAGTTAGGGTTAATTGATGGTAGTAATGGTTTGTAGTTAGGGTTAATTGATGGTAGTGATGGTTTGTAGTTAGAGTTAATTGATGGTAGTGATAGTTGGTAGGGTTAATTGATGGTAGTGATTGTTGGTAGTTAGGGTTAATTGATGGTAGTAATGGTTTGTTGTTAGGGTTAACTTATGGTAGTAATGGTTTGTAGTTAGGGTTAATTGATGGTAGTGATTGTTGGTAGTTAGTGTTAATTTATGGTAGTAATGGTTTGTAGTTAGGGTTAATTGATGGTAGTAATGGTTTGTAGTTAGGGTTAATTGATGGTAGTAATGGTTTGTAGTTAGGGTTAATTGATGGTAGTAATGGTTGGTAGTTAGGGTTAATTTATGGTAGTAATGGTTTGTAGTTAGGGTTAATTGATGGTAGTGATAGTTGGTAGTTAGGGTTAATTGATGGTAGTGATTGTTGGTAGTTAGGGTTAATTGATGGTAGTGATAGTTGGTAGTTAGGGTTAATTGATGGTAGTAATGGTTTGTAGTTAGGGTTAATTTATGGTAGTAATGGTTTGTAGTTAGGGTTAATTGATGGTAGTGATAGTTGGTAGTTAGGGTTAATTGATGGTAGTGATTGTTGGTAGTTAGGGTTAATTGATGGTAGTAATGGTTTGTAGTTAGGGTTAATTTATGGTAGTAATGGTTTGTAGTTAGGGTTAATTGATGGTAGTGATAGTTGGTAGTTAGGGTTAATTGATGGTAGTAATGGTTTGTAGTTAGGGTTAATTTATGGTAGTAATGGTTTGTAGTTAGGGTTAATTGATGGTAGTGATAGTTGGTAGTTAGGGTTAATTGATGGTAGTGATTGTTGGTAGTTAGGGTTAATTGATGGTAGTAATGGTTTGTAGTTAGGGTTAATTTATGGTAGTAATGGTTTGTAGTTAGGGTTAATTGATGGTAGTGATAGTTGGTAGTTAGGGTTAATTGATGGTAGTGATTGTTGGTAGTTAGGGTTAATTGATGGTAGTAATGGTTGGTAGTTAGGGTTAATTTATGGTAGTAATGGTTTGTAGTTAGGGTTAATTTATGGTAGTAATGGTTGGTAGTTAGGGTTAATTGATGGTAGTAATGGTTGGTAGTTAGGGTTAATTTATGGTAGTAATGGTTGGTAGTTAGTGTTAATTGATGGTAGTAATGGTTGGTAGTTAGGGTTAATTGATGGTAGTAATGGTTGGTAGTTAGGGTTAATTGATGGTAGTAATGGTTGGTAGTTAGGGTTAATTTATGGTAGTAATGGTTTGTAGTTAGGGTTAATTGATGGTAGTGATAGTTGGTAGTTAGGGTTAATTGATGGTAGTGATTGTTGGTAGTTAGGGTTAATTGATGGTAGTAATGGTTTGTAGTTAGGGTTAATTTATGGTAGTAATGGTTTGTAGTTAGGGTTAATTGATGGTAGTGATAGTTGGTAGTTAGGGTTAATTGATGGTAGTAATGGTTTGTAGTTAGGGTTAATTTATGGTAGTAATGGTTTGTAGTTAGGGTTAATTGATGGTAGTGATAGTTGGTAGTTAGGGTTAATTGATGGTAGTGATTGTTGGTAGTTAGGGTTAATTGATGGTAGTAATGGTTTGTAGTTAGGGTTAATTTATGGTAGTAATGGTTTGTAGTTAGGGTTAATTGATGGTAGTGATAGTTGGTAGTTAGGGTTAATTGATGGTAGTGATTGTTGGTAGTTAGGGTTAATTGATGGTAGTAATGGTTGGTAGTTAGGGTTAATTTATGGTAGTAATGGTTTGTAGTTAGGGTTAATTTATGGTAGTAATGGTTTGTAGTTAGGGTTAATTGATGGTAGCAATGGTTGTAGTTAGGATTAATTGATGGTAGTAATGGTTTGTAGTTAGGGTTAATTGATGGTAGTAATGGTTGGTAGTTAGGGTTAATTGATGGTAGTAATGGTTGGTAGTTAGGGTTAATTGATGGTAGAAATGGTTTGTAGTTAGGGTTAATTGATGGTAGTAATGGTTGGTAGTTAGGGTTAATTTATGGTAGTAATGGTTGGTAGTTAGGGTTAATTGATGGTAGTAATGGTTGGTAGTTAGGGTTAATTGATGGTAGTAATGGTTGGTAGTTAGGGTTAATTTATGGTAGTAATGGTTGGTAGTTAGTGTTAATTGATGGTAGTAATGGTTGGTAGTTAGGGTTAATTGATGGTAGTAATGGTTGGTAGTTAGGGTTAATTGATGGTAGTAATGGTTGGTAGTTAGGGTTAATTTATGGTAGTAATGGTTGGTAGTTACGGTGAATTGATGGTAGTAATGGTTGGTAGTTAGGGTTGATTGGTGGTAGTGATAGTTGATAGTTAGGGTTGATTGGTGGTTGTGATAATTTATAGTTAGGGTTGATTGGTGGTAGTGATAATTTATAGTTAGGGTTGATTGGTGGTGGTATCGGTTGGTAGTTAGGGTTGATTGATGGTAGTGATAGTTGATAGTTAGGGTTGATTGGTGGTAGTGATAATTTATAGTTAGGGTTGATTGGTGGTAGTGATAATTTATAGTTAGGGTTGATGGGTGGTAGTGATAATTTATAGTTAGGGTTGATTGGTGGTGGTATCGGTTGGTAGTTAGGGTTGATTGATGGTAGTGATAGTTGATAGTTAGGGTTGATTGGTGGTAGTGATAATTTATAGTTAGGGTTGATTGGTGGTAGTGATAATTTATAGTTAGGGCTGATTGGTGGTGGTATCGGTTGGTAGTTAGGGTTGATTGATGGTAGTGATAATTTATAGTTAGGGTTGATGGGTGGTAGTGATAGTTGATAGTTAGGGTTGATTGGTGGTAGTGATAATTTATAGTTAGGGTTGATTGGTGGTAGTGATAATTTATAGTTAGGGTTGATTGGTGGTGGTATCGGTTGGTAGTTAGGGTTGATTGGTGATAGTGATAATTTATAGTTAGGGTTGATGGGTGGTAGTGATAGTTGATAGTTAGGGTTGATTGGTGGTAGTGATAATTTATAGTTAGGGTTGATTGGTGGTGGTATTGGTTGGTAGTTAGGGTTGATTGGTGGTAGTGATAGTTGATAGTTAGGGTTGATTGGTGGTAGTGATAATTTATAGTTAGGGTTGATTGGTGGTGGTATCGGTTGGTAGTTAGGGTTGATTGATGGTAGTGATAGTTGATAGTTAGGGTTGATTGGTGGTAGTGATAATTTATAGTTAGGGTTGATTGGTGCTAGTGATAATTTATAGTTAGGGTTGATTGATGGTAGTGATAAATTATAGTTAGCGTTGATTGGTGGTAGTGATAGTTGATAGTTAGGGTTGATTGATGGTAGTGATAGTTGATAGTTAGGGTTGATTGGTGGTAGTGATAATTTATAGTTAGGGTTGATTGATGGTAGTGAAGGTTGATTGTAATGGCTGGTAGTAATGGTTATCCCATGGTAGTGGTGGTTAGTAGTCAGTGTTGTTGGTTGTAGTCCTTGTTATTGTAGTTGTCATGGTAGTGGTGATGGTATAATTAATATTAGATTATATTCCTATATTACAACATTTCTGTTCTTGATTTTGTTTCAGGTGTTAGACGAGGGAGACTTTGTGAAAACAACAACGTACTGCCAAATACTGTGTACGAGCAATTTTGTGAGTGTGTAGATAAATGGGACCTTGCTATGACGTCATCTCAGGCAGAGAAATACACTGCAGCTCTTACTGCCATACAAGGTATATCTAAAACGGCTCTGCTATCAGCCAATATTGATACGGCATCATTCTTTTTATCTTCTGTAGAAGTGATACATGCCTCTTTATAGATCCTTCTGTTTTTCTCACTAACTAACTACTCTGTACAAACGTAATACATGCCTCTTTATAGATCCTTCTGTTTTTCTCACTAACTAACTACACTGTACACACGTAATACATGCCTCTTTATAGATGATCCTTCTGTTTTACTCACTAACTAACTACACTGTACAAACGTAATACATGCCTCTTTATAGATCCTTCTGTTTTACTCACTAACTAACTACTCTGTACAAACGTAATACATGCCTCTTTAATATAGATCCTTCTGTTTGTCTCACTAACTCACCACTCTGTACACACGTGATACATGCCTCTTTATAGATCCTTCTGTTTGTCTCACTAACTAACTACACTGTACAAACGTAATACATGCCTCTTTATAGATCCTTCTGTTTGTCTCACTAACTAACTACTCTGTACAAACGTAATACATGCCTCTTTATAGACCCTTCTGTTTTTCTCACTAACTAACTACTCTGATGTACAAACGTAATACATGCCTCTTTATAGATCCTTCTGTTTTACTCACTAACTAACTACACTGTACAAACGTAATACATGCCTCTTTATAGATCCTTCTGTTTGTCTCACTAACTCACTACACTGTACAAACGTAATACATGCCTCTTTATAGACCCTTCTGTTTTTCTCACTAACTAACTACACTGATGTACACACGTAATACATGCCTCTTTATAGACCCTTCTGTTTGTCTCACTAACTAACTACTCTGTACAAACGTAATACATGCCTCTTTATAGATCCTTCTGTTTGTCTCACTAACTAACTACACTGTACAAACGTAATACATGCCTCTTTATAGATCCTTCTGTTTGTCTCACTAACTAACTACACTGTACAAACGTAATACATGCCTCTTTATAGATCCTTCTGTTTGTCTCACTAACTAACTACACTGTACAAACGTAATACATGCCTCTTTATAGATCCTTCTGTTTGTCTCACTAACTAACTACACTGTACAAACGTAATACATGCCTCTTTATAGATCCTTCTGTTTGTCTCACTAACTCACTACACTGTACAAACGTAATACATGCCTCTTTATAGACCCTTCTGTTTTTCTCACTAACTAACTACACTGATGTACACACGTAATACATGCCTCTTAATTTATAGATCCTTCTGTTTGTCTCACCAACTCACTACTCTTTGGCACACCCTCTATATTTCTAGGCATTGATAGTGATTTTAAGGATCGTAGAGAAGTTCGTAAATCCTTTATTCCAAAGATGGACGTGAAGGAAGAAATCGAGATACCTGTACCTCAGGCAATGTGTAAAGAATGGTCAAAAGTGTTAACGTCATGTAAGCTGACAACCCAAGGTACGACAAATACAGATACAGTGTCCAAGTCACAGTGTATTAGACAAACACTACAACAGTGTCCAAGACAATATGTATTAGACTGATAGTGTGCAAGACAGTATGTAAGACCAATTCAGTGCTCAAGTCAATGTGTAAGACAACTACAGTGTTCAAGTCAATGTGTAAGACAACTACAGTGTTTAAATCAATGTGTAAGACTACTACAGTGTTTAAATCAATGTGTAAGACTACTACAGTGTTTAAATCAATGTGTAAGACTAATATAGTGTTTAAATCAATGTGTAAGACTAATATAGTGTTTAAATCAATGTGTAAGACTACTACAGTGTTTAAATCAATGTGTAAGCCTACTACAGTGTTTAAATCAATGTGTAAGCCTACTACAGTGTTTAAATCAATGTGTAAGACTACTACAGTGTTTAAATCAATGTGTAAGACTAATACAGTGTTTAAATCAATGTGTAAGACTACTACAGTGTTTAAATCAATGTGTAAGACTACTACAGTGTTTAAATCAATGTGTAAGACTACTACAGTGTTTAAATCAATGTGTAAGACTACTACAGTTTTTAAATCAATGTGTAATACTAATATAGTGTTTTAATCAATGTGTAAGACTACTACAGTGTTTAAATAAATGTGTAAGACTAATGTAGTGTTTAAATCAATGTGTAAGACTACTACAGTGTTTAAATCAATGTGTAAGACTAATTTAGTGTTTAAATCAATGTGTAAGACTACTACAGTGTTTAAATCAATGTGTAAGACTACTACAGTGTTTAAATCAATGTGTAAGTCTACTACAGTGTTTAAATCAATGTGTAAGACTAATATAGTGTTTAAATCAATGTGTAAGACTACTACAGTGTTTAAATCAATGTGTAAGCCTACAGTGTTTAAATCAATGTGTAATATTACTACAGTGTTTAAATCAATGTGTAAGACTACTACAGTGTTTAAATCAATGTGTAAGACTACTACACTGTTTAAATTAATGTGTAATACTACTACAGTGTTTAAATCAATGTGTAAGACTACTACAGTGTTTAAATCAATGTGTAAGACAACTACAGTGTTTAAATCAATGTGTAAGACTACTACAGTGTTTAAATCAATGTGTAAGACAACTACAGTGTTTAAATCAATGTGTAAGACTACTACAGTGTTTAAATCAATGTGTAAGACTACTACAGTGTTTAAATCAATGTGTAAGACAACTACAGTGTTTAAATCAATGTGTAAGACTACTAAAGTGTTTAAATCAATGTGTAAGACTACTACAGTGTTTAAATCAATGTGTAAGACTACTACAGTGTTTAAATCAATGTGTAAGACAACTACAGTGTTTAAGTCAATGTGTAAGAATACTACAGTGTTTAAATCAATGTGTAAGACTACTACAGTGTTTAAATCAATGTGTAAGACTACTACAGTGTTTAAATCTATGTGTAAGACAACTACAGTGTTTAAATCAATGTATAAGACTACTACAGTGTTTAAATCAATGTGTAAGACAACTATAGTGTTTAAATCAATGTGTTAGACTACTATAGTGTTTAAATCAATGTGTAAGACAACTACAGTTTTAAATCAATGAGTAAGACTAATATAGTGTTTAAATCAATGTGTAAGACTACTACAGTGTTTAAATCAATGTGTAAGACTACTACAGTGTTTAAATCAATGTGTAAGACTAATATAGTGTTTAAATCAATGTGTAAGACTACTACAGTGTTTAAATCAATATGTAAGCCTACAGTGTTTAAATCAATGTGTAATATTACTACAGTGTTTAATCAATGTGTAAGACTACTACAGTGTTTAAATCAATGTGTAAGACAACTACAGTGTTTAAATCAATGTGTAAGACTACTACAGTGTTGAAATCAATGTGTAAGACTACTACAGTGTTTAAATCAATGTGTAAGACAACTACAGTGTTTAAATCAATGTGTAAGACTACTACAGTGTTTAAATCAATGTGTAAGACTAGTAGTGTTTAAATCAATGTGTAAGACTACTACAGTGTTTAAATCAATGAGTAAGACTAATACAGTGTTTAAATCAATGTGTAAGACTACTACAGTGTTTAAATCAATGTGTAAGACTAATATAGTGTTTAAATCAATGTGTAAGACTACTACAGTGTTTAAATCAATGTGTAAGCCTACAGTGTTTAAATCAATGTGTAATACTACTACATTGTTTAAATCAATGTGTAAGACTAATACAGTGTTTAAATCAATGTGTAAGACTACTACAGTGTTTAAATCAATGTGTAAGACTACTACAGTGTTTAAATCAATGTGTAAGACTACTACAGTGTTTAAATCAATGTGTAAGACTACTACAGTGTTTAAATCAATGTGTAATACTACTACAGTGTTTAAATCAATGTGTAATACTACTACAGTGTTTAAATCAAAGTGTAAGACTAATACAGTGTTTAAATCAATGTGTAAGACAACTATAGTGTTTAAATCAATGTGTAAGACTACTACAGTGTTTAAATCAATGTGTAAGACAACTGCAGTGTTTAAATCAATGTGTAAGACTACTACAGTGTTTAAATCAATGTGTAAGACAACTACAGTGTTTAAATCAATGTGTATGACAACTACAGTGTTTAAATCAATGTGTATGACAACTACAGTGTTTAAATCAATGTGTAAGACTACTACAGTGTTTAAATCAATGTGTAATACTACTACTGTGATTAAATCAATGTGTAAGACTACTACAGTGTTTAAATCAATGTGTAAGACTACTACAGTGTTTAAATTAATGTGTAAGACTAATATAGTGTTTGAATCAATGTGTAAGACTACTACAGTGTTTAAATCAATGTGTAAGACTACTACAGTGTTTAAATCAATGTGTAAGACAACTATAGTGTTTAAATCAATGTGTAAGACTACTACAGTGTTTAAAGCAATGTGTAAGACTACTACAGTGTTTAAATCAATGTGTAAGACAACTACAGTGTTTAAATCAATGTGTAAGACAACTACAGTGTTTAAATCAATGTGTAAGACTACTACAGTGTTTAAATCAATGTGTAAGACTACTACAGTGTTTAAATCAATGTGTAAGACTAATACAGTGTTTAAATCAATGTGTAAGACTACTACAGTGTTTAAATCACTGTGTAAGACTACTACAGTGTTTAAATCAATGTGTAAGACTACTAGTGTTTAAATCAATGTGTAAGACTACTACAATGTTTAAATCAATGTGTAAGACTACTACAGTGTTTAAATCAATGTGTTAGACTACTACAGTGTTTAAATCAATGTGTAAGACTACTACAGTGTTTAAATCAATGTGTAAGACAACTACAGTGTTTAAATCAATGTGTAAGACTAATATAGTGTTTACATCAATGTGTTAGACAAATATAGTGTTTAAATCAATGTGTAAGACAACTACCATGTTTAAATCAATGTTTAAGACTAATATAGTGTTTGGTTTAAATCAATTTGTAAGACTACTACAGTTTTTAAATCAATGTGTAAGACTACTACAGTTTTTAAATCAATGTGTAATATTAATATAGTGTTTAAATCAATGTGTAAGACTAATGTAGTGTTTAAATCAATGTGTAAGACTACTACAGTGTTTAAATCAATGTGTAAGACTACTACAGTGTTTAAATAAATGTGTAAGACTTATGTAGTGTTTAAATCAATGTGTAAGACTACTACAGTGTTTAAATCAGTGTGTAAGACTAATTTAGTGTTTAAATCAATGTGTAAGACTACTACAGTGTTTAAATCAATGTGTAAGACAACTACAGTGTTTAAATCAATGTGTAAGACTACTACAGTGTTTAAATCAATGTGTAAGCCTACTACAGTGTTTAAATCAATGTGTAAGACTAATATAGTGTTTAAATCAATGTGTTAGACTAATGTAGTGTTTAAATCAATGTGTAAGACTACTACAGTGTTTAAATCAATGTGTAAGACTACTACAGTGTTTAAATCAATGTGTAAGACTACTACAGTGTTTAAATCAATGTGTAAGACTACTACAGTGTTTAAATCAATGTGTAAGACTACTACATTGTTTAAATCAATGTGTAAGACTACTATAGTGTTTAAATCAATGTGTAAGACTACTACAGTGTTTAAATCAATGTGTAAAACAACTATAGTGTTTAAATCAATGTGTAAGACTAATACAGTGTTTAAATCAATGTGTAATACTACTACAGTGTTTAAATCAATGTGTAAGACTACTACAGTGTTTAAATCAATGTGTAAAACAACTATAGTGTTTAAATCAATGTGTAAGACTACTACAGTGTTTAAATCAATGTGTAAGACAACTATAGTGTTTAAATCAATGTGTAAGACTACTACAGTGTTTAAATCAATGTGTAAGACTACTATAGTGTTTAAATCAATGTGTAAGACTACTACAGTGTTTAAATCAATGTGTAAGACAACTACAGTGTTTAAATCAATGTGTAAGACTACTACAGTGTTTAAATCAATGTGTAATACTACTACAGTGTTTAAATCAATGTGTAAGACTACTACAGTGTTTAAATCAATGTGTAAGACTACTACAGTTTTTAAATCAATGTGTAAGACAACTACAGTGTTTAAATCAATGTGTAAGACTACTATAGTGTTTAAATCAATGTGTAAGACTACTACAGTGTTTAAATCAATGTGTAAAACAACTATAGTGTTTAAATCAATGTGTAAGACTAATACAGTGGTTAAATCAATGTGTAATACTACTACAGTGTTTAAATCAATGTGTAAGACTACTACAGTGTTTAAATCAATGTGTAAAACAACTATAGTGTTTAAATCAATGTGTAAGACTACTACAGTGTTTAAATCAATGTGTAAGACTACTACAGTGTTTAAATCAATGTGTAAGCCTACAGTGTTTAAATCAATGTGTAAGACTACTACAGTGTTTAAATCAATGTGTAATACTACTACAGTGTTTAAATCAATGTGTAAGACTACTACAGTGTTTAAGGCAATGTGTAAGACAACTATATTGTTTAAATCAATGTGTAAGACTACTACAGTGTTTAAATCAATGTGTAAGACTACTACAGTGTTTAAATCAATGTTTAAGACAACTAAAGTGTTTAAATCAATGTGTAAGACTACTACAGTGTTTAAATCAATGTGTAAGACAACTACAGTGTTTAAATCAATGTGTAAGACTACTACAGTGTTTAAATCAATGTGTAAGACTACTATAGTGTTTAAATCAATGTGTAAGACTACTACAGTGTTTAAATCAATGTGTAAGACAACTATAGTGTTTAAATCAATGTGTAAGACTACTACAGTGTTTAAATCAATATGTAAGACTACTACAGTGTTTAAATCAATGTGTAAGACAACTACAGTGTTTAAATCAATGTGTAAGACTACTACAGTGTTTAAATAAATGTTTAAGACTAATATAGTGTTTATATCAATGTGTAAGACTACTACAGTGTTTATATCAATGTGTAAGACTACTACAGTGTTTAAATCAATGTGTAAGCCTACTACAGTGTTGAAATCAATGTGTAAGACTAATATAGTTTTTAAATCAATGTGTTATAAGACTACTACAGTGTTTATATCAATGTGTAAGACTACTACAGTGTTTAAATCAATGTGTAAGACTACTACAGTGTTTAAATTAATGTGTAAGACTACTACAGTGTTTAAATCAATGTGTAAGACTAATATAGTGTTTAAATCAATGTGTAAGACTACTACAGTGTTTAAATCAATGTGTAAAACAACTATAGTGTTTAAATCAATGTGTAAGACTAATAAAGTGTTTAAATCAATGTGTAATACTACTACAGTGTTTAAATCAATGTGTAAGACTACTACAGTGTTTAAATCAATGTGTAAGACAACTACAGTGTTTAAATCAATGTGTAAGACTACTACAGTGTTTAAATCAATGTGTAAGCCTACTACAGTGTTTAAATCAATGTGTAAGACTAATATAGTGTTTAAATCAATGTGTTAGACTAATATAGTGTTTAAATCAATGTGTAATACTACTACAGTGTTTAAATCAATGTGTAAGACTAATACAGTGTTTAAATCAATGTGAGAGACTACTACAGTGTTTAAATCAATGTGTAAGACTACTACAGTGTTTAAATCTAATGTGTAAGACAACTATAGTGTTTAAATCAATGTGTAAGACTACTACAGTGTTTAAATCAATGTGTAAGACTACTAGTGTTTAAATCAATGTGTAAGACTAATATAGTGTTTAAATCAATGTGTAAGACTACTACAGTGTTTAAATCAATGTGTAAAACAACTATAGTGTTTAAATCAATGTGTAAGACTACTACAGTGTTTAAATCAATGTGTAATACTACTACAGTGTTTAAATCAATGTGTAAGACTACTACAGTGTTTAAATCAATGTGTAAGACTACTACAGTGTAAGACTACTACAGTGTTTAAATCAATGTGTAAGACTAATATAGTGTTTAAATCAATGTGTTAGACTAATATAGTGTTTAAGTCAATGTGTAAGACAACTACAGTGTTTAAATCAATGTTTAAGACTAATATAGTGTTTAAATCAATGTGTAAGACTACTACAGTGTTTATATCAATGTGTAAGACTACTACAGTGTTTAAATCAATGTGTAAGCCTACTACAGTGTTGAAATCAATGTGTATGACTAATATAGTTTTTAAATTAATGTGTTATAAGACTACTACAGTGTTTATATCAATGTGTAAGACTACTACAGTGTTTAAATCAATGTGTAAGACTACTACAGTGTTTAAATTAATGTGTAAGACTAATATAGTGTTTAAATCAATGTGTAAGACTACTACAGTGTTTAAATAAATGTGTAAATCAACTATAGTGTTTCAATCAATGTGTAAGACTAATACAGTGTTTAAATCAATGTGTAATACTACTACAGTGTTTAAATCAATGTGTAAGACTACTACAGTGTTTAAATCAATGTGTAAGACAACTACAGTGTTTTAATCAATGTGTAAGACTACTACAGTGTTTAAATCAATGTGTAAGCCTACTACAGTGTTTAAATCAATGTGTAAGACTAATATAGTGTTTAAATCAATGTGTTAGACTAATATAGTGTTTAAATCAATGTGTAATACTACTACAGTGTTTAAATCAATGTGTAAGACTAATACAGTGTTTAAATCAATGTGTAAGACTACTACAGTGTTTAAATCAATGTGTAAGACTACTACAGTGTTTAAATCTATGTGTAAGACTACTACAGTGTTTAAATCAATGTGTAAGACTAATATAGTGTTTAAATCAATGTGTAAGACTACTACAGTGTTTAAATCAATGTGTAAAACACCTATAGTGTTTTAATCAATGTGTAAGACTAATACAGTGTTTAAATCAATGTGTAATACTACTACAGTGTTTAAATCAATGTGTAAGACTACTACAGTGTTTAAATCAATGTGTAAGACAACTATAGTGTTTAAATCAATGTGTAAGACTACTACAGTGTTTAAATCAATGTGTAAGACTACTAGTGTTTAAATCAATGTGTAAGACTAATATAGTGTTTAAATCAATGTGTAAGACTACTACAGTGTTTAAATCAATGTGTAAAACAACTATAGTGTTTAAATCAATGTGTAAGACTAATACAGTGTTTAAATCAATGTGTAATACTACTACAGTGTTTAAATCAATGTGTAAGACTACTACAGTGTTTAAATCAATGTGTAAGACTACTACAGTGTTTAAATCAATGTGTAAGACTACTACAGTGTTTAAATCAATGTGTAAGACAACTACAGTGTTTAAATCAATGTGTAAGACTACTACAGTGTTTAAATCAATGTGTAAGACAACTACAGTGTTTAAATCAATGTGTAAGACTACTACAGTGTTTAAATCAATGTGTAAGACTACTACAGTGTTTAAATCAATGTGTAATACTACTACAGTGTTTAAATCAATGTGTAATACTACTACAGTGTTTTAATCAATAACTACAGTGTTTAAATCAATGTGTAAGACTACTAGAGTGTTTAAATCAACGTGTAAGACTAATATAGTTTTTAAATCAATGTGTAAGACTACTACAGTGTTTAAATCAATGTGTAAGACTACTACAGTGTTTAAATCAATGTGTAATACTACTACAGTGTTTAAATCAATGTGTAAGACAACTACAGTGTTTAAATCAATGTGTAAGACTACTACAGTGTTTAAATCAATGTGTAAGACAACTACAGTGTTTAAATCAATGTGTAAGACTACTACAGAGTTTAAATCAATGTGTAAGACTACTACAGTGTTTAAATCAATATGTAAGACAACTACAGTGTTTAAATCAATGTGTAAGACTACTACAGTGTTTAAATCAATGTGTAAGACAACTAAAGTGTTTAAATCAATGTGTAAGACAACTACAGTGTTTAAATCAATGTGTAAGAGTACTACAGTGTTTAAATCAATGTGTAAGACAACTACAGTGTTTAAATCAATGTGTAAGACTAATATAGTGTTTAAATCAATGTGTTAGACTAATATAGTGTTTAAATCAATGTGTAAGACTAATACAGTGTTTAAATCAATGTGTAAGACTACTACAGTGTTTAAATCAATGTGTTAGACTAATATAGTGTTTAAATCAATGTGTAAGACTAATACAGTGTTTAAATCAATGTGTAAGACTACTACAGTGTTTAAATCAATGTGTAAGACAACTATAGTGTTTAAATCAATGTGTAAGACTACTACAGTGTTTAAATCAATGTGTAAGACTACTAGTGTTTAAATCAATGTGTAAGACTAATATAGTGTTTAAATCAATGTGTAAGACTACTACAGTGTTTAAATCAATGTGTAAAACAACTATAGTGTTTAAATCAATGTGTAAGACTACTACAGTGTTTAAATCAATGTGTAATACTACTACAGTGTTTAAATCAATGTGTAAGACTACTACAGTGTTTAAATCAATGTGTAAGACTACTACAGTGTAAGACTACTACAGTGTTTAAATCAATGTGTAAGACTAATATAGTGTTTAAATCAATGTGTTAGACTAATATAGTGTTTAAGTCAATGTGTAAGACAACTACAGTGTTTAAATCAATGTTTAAGACTAATATAGTGTTTAAATCAATGTGTAAGACTACTACAGTGTTTATATCAATGTGTAAGACTACTACAGTGTTTAAATCAATGTGTAAGCCTACTACAGTGTTGAAATCAATGTGTATGACTAATATAGTTTTTAAATTAATGTGTTATAAGACTACTACAGTGTTTATATCAATGTGTAAGACTACTACAGTGTTTAAATCAATGTGTAAGACTACTACAGTGTTTAAATTAATGTGTAAGACTAATATAGTGTTTAAATCAATGTGTAAGACTACTACAGTGTTTAAATAAATGTGTAAATCAACTATAGTGTTTCAATCAATGTGTAAGACTAATACAGTGTTTAAATCAATGTGTAATACTACTACAGTGTTTAAATCAATGTGTAAGACTACTACAGTGTTTAAATCAATGTGTAAGACAACTACAGTGTTTTAATCAATGTGTAAGACTACTACAGTGTTTAAATCAATGTGTAAGCCTACTACAGTGTTTAAATCAATGTGTAAGACTAATATAGTGTTTAAATCAATGTGTTAGACTAATATAGTGTTTAAATCAATGTGTAATACTACTACAGTGTTTAAATCAATGTGTAAGACTAATACAGTGTTTAAATCAATGTGTAAGACTACTACAGTGTTTAAATCAATGTGTAAGACTACTACAGTGTTTAAATCTATGTGTAAGACTACTACAGTGTTTAAATCAATGTGTAAGACTAATATAGTGTTTAAATCAATGTGTAAGACTACTACAGTGTTTAAATCAATGTGTAAAACACCTATAGTGTTTTAATCAATGTGTAAGACTAATACAGTGTTTAAATCAATGTGTAATACTACTACAGTGTTTAAATCAATGTGTAAGACTACTACAGTGTTTAAATCAATGTGTAAGACAACTATAGTGTTTAAATCAATGTGTAAGACTACTACAGTGTTTAAATCAATGTGTAAGACTACTAGTGTTTAAATCAATGTGTAAGACTAATATAGTGTTTAAATCAATGTGTAAGACTACTACAGTGTTTAAATCAATGTGTAAAACAACTATAGTGTTTAAATCAATGTGTAAGACTAATACAGTGTTTAAATCAATGTGTAATACTACTACAGTGTTTAAATCAATGTGTAAGACTACTACAGTGTTTAAATCAATGTGTAAGACTACTACAGTGTTTAAATCAATGTGTAAGACTACTACAGTGTTTAAATCAATGTGTAAGACAACTACAGTGTTTAAATCAATGTGTAAGACTACTACAGTGTTTAAATCAATGTGTAAGACAACTACAGTGTTTAAATCAATGTGTAAGACTACTACAGTGTTTAAATCAATGTGTAAGACTACTACAGTGTTTAAATCAATGTGTAATACTACTACAGTGTTTAAATCAATGTGTAATACTACTACAGTGTTTTAATCAATAACTACAGTGTTTAAATCAATGTGTAAGACTACTAGAGTGTTTAAATCAACGTGTAAGACTAATATAGTTTTTAAATCAATGTGTAAGACTACTACAGTGTTTAAATCAATGTGTAAGACTACTACAGTGTTTAAATCAATGTGTAATACTACTACAGTGTTTAAATCAATGTGTAAGACAACTACAGTGTTTAAATCAATGTGTAAGACTACTACAGTGTTTAAATCAATGTGTAAGACAACTACAGTGTTTAAATCAATGTGTAAGACTACTACAGAGTTTAAATCAATGTGTAAGACTACTACAGTGTTTAAATCAATATGTAAGACAACTACAGTGTTTAAATCAATGTGTAAGACTACTACAGTGTTTAAATCAATGTGTAAGACAACTAAAGTGTTTAAATCAATGTGTAAGACAACTACAGTGTTTAAATCAATGTGTAAGAGTACTACAGTGTTTAAATCAATGTGTAAGACAACTACAGTGTTTAAATCAATGTGTAAGACTAATATAGTGTTTAAATCAATGTGTTAGACTAATATAGTGTTTAAATCAATGTGTAAGACTAATACAGTGTTTAAATCAATGTGTAAGACTACTACAGTGTTTAAATCAATGTGTTAGACTAATATAGTGTTTAAATCAATGTGTAAGACTAATACAGTGTTTAAATCAATGTGTAAGACTACTACAGTGTTTAAATCAATGTGTAAGACAACTATAGTGTTTAAATCAATGTGTAAGACTACTACAGTGTTTAAATCAATGTGTAAGACTACTAGTGTTTAAATCAATGTGTAAGACTAATATAGTGTTTAAATCAATGTGTAAGACTACTACAGTGTTTAAATCAATGTGTAAAACAACTATAGTGTTTAAATCAATGTGTAAGACTACTACAGTGTTTAAATCAATGTGTAATACTACTACAGTGTTTAAATCAATGTGTAAGACTACTACAGTGTTTAAATCAATGTGTAAGACTACTACAGTGTAAGACTACTACAGTGTTTAAATCAATGTGTAAGACTAATATAGTGTTTAAATCAATGTGTTAGACTAATATAGTGTTTAAGTCAATGTGTAAGACAACTACAGTGTTTAAATCAATGTTTAAGACTAATATAGTGTTTAAATCAATGTGTAAGACTACTACAGTGTTTATATCAATGTGTAAGACTACTACAGTGTTTAAATCAATGTGTAAGCCTACTACAGTGTTGAAATCAATGTGTATGACTAATATAGTTTTTAAATCAATGTGTTATAAGACTACTACAGTGTTTATATCAATGTGTAAGACTACTACAGTGTTTAAATCAATGTGTAAGACTACTACAGTGTTTAAATTAATGTGTAAGACTAATATAGTGTTTAAATCAATGTGTAAGACTACTACAGTGTTTAAATAAATGTGTAAATCAACTATAGTGTTTCAATCAATGTGTAAGACTAATACAGTGTTTAAATCAATGTGTAATACTACTACAGTGTTTAAATCAATGTGTAAGACTACTACAGTGTTTAAATCAATGTGTAAGACAACTACAGTGTTTTAATCAATGTGTAAGACTACTACAGTGTTTAAATCAATGTGTAAGCCTACTACAGTGTTTAAATCAATGTGTAAGACTAATATAGTGTTTAAATCAATGTGTTAGACTAATATAGTGTTTAAATCAATGTGTAATACTACTACAGTGTTTAAATCAATGTGTAAGACTAATACAGTGTTTAAATCAATGTGTAAGACTACTACAGTGTTTAAATCAATGTGTAAGACTACTACAGTGTTTAAATCTATGTGTAAGACTACTACAGTGTTTAAATCAATGTGTAAGACTAATATAGTGTTTAAATCAATGTGTAAGACTACTACAGTGTTTAAATCAATGTGTAAAACACCTATAGTGTTTTAATCAATGTGTAAGACTAATACAGTGTTTAAATCAATGTGTAATACTACTACAGTGTTTAAATCAATGTGTAAGACTACTACAGTGTTTAAATCAATGTGTAAGACAACTATAGTGTTTAAATCAATGTGTAAGACTACTACAGTGTTTAAATCAATGTGTAAGACTACTAGTGTTTAAATCAATGTGTAAGACTAATATAGTGTTTAAATCAATGTGTAAGACTACTACAGTGTTTAAATCAATGTGTAAAACAACTATAGTGTTTAAATCAATGTGTAAGACTAATACAGTGTTTAAATCAATGTGTAATACTACTACAGTGTTTAAATCAATGTGTAAGACTACTACAGTGTTTAAATCAATGTGTAAGACTACTACAGTGTTTAAATCTATGTGTAAGACTACTACAGTGTTTAAATCAATGTGTAAGACTAATATAGTGTTTAAATCAATGTGTAAGACTACTACAGTGTTTAAATCAATGTGTAAAACACCTATAGTGTTTTAATCAATGTGTAAGACTAATACAGTGTTTAAATCAATGTGTAATACTACTACAGTGTTTAAATCAATGTGTAAGACTACTACAGTGTTTAAATCAATGTGTAAGACAACTATAGTGTTTAAATCAATGTGTAAGACTACTACAGTGTTTAAATCAATGTGTAAGACTACTAGTGTTTAAATCAATGTGTAAGACTAATATAGTGTTTAAATCAATGTGTAAGACTACTACAGTGTTTAAATCAATGTGTAAAACAACTATAGTGTTTAAATCAATGTGTAAGACTAATACAGTGTTTAAATCAATGTGTAATACTACTACAGTGTTTAAATCAATGTGTAAGACTACTACAGTGTTTAAATCAATGTGTAAGACTACTACAGTGTTTAAATCAATGTGTAAGACTACTACAGTGTTTAAATCAATGTGTAAGACAACTACAGTGTTTAAATCAATGTGTAAGACTACTACAGTGTTTAAATCAATGTGTAAGACGACTACAGTGTTTAAATCAATGTGTAAGACTACTACAGTGTTTAAATCAATGTGTAAGACTACTACAGTGTTTAAATCAATGTGTAATACTACTACAGTGTTTTAATCAATAACTACAGTGTTTAAATCAATGTGTAAGACTACTAGAGTGTTTAAATCAACGTGTAAGACTAATATAGTTTTTAAATCAATGTGTAAGACTACTACAGTGTTTAAATCAATGTGTAAGACTACTACAGTGTTTAAATCAATGTGTAATACTACTACAGTGTTTAAATCAATGTGTAAGACAACTACAGTGTTTAAATCAATGTGTAAGACTACTACAGAGTTTAAATCAATGTGTAAGACTACTACAGTGTTTAAATCAATATGTAAGACAACTACAGTGTTTAAATCAATGTGTAAGACTACTACAGTGTTTAAATCAATGTGTAAGACAACTACAGTGTTTAAATCAATGTGTAAGACTAATATAGTGTTTAAATCAATGTGTTAGACTAATATAGTGTTAAATCAATGTGTTAGACTAATATAGTGTTTAAATCAATGTGTATGACAACTACACTGTTTAAATCAATGTGTAAGACTACTACAGTGTTTAAATCAATGTGTAAGACTACTTCAGTGTTTAAATCAATGTGTATGACAACTACAGTGTTTAAATCAATGTGTAAGCCTACTACAGTGTTGAAATCAATGTGTAAGACTAATATAGTGTTTAAATCAATGTATAAGACTACTACAGTGTTTATATCAATGTGTAAGACTACTACAGTGTTTAAATCAATGTGTAAGACTACTGCAGTGTTTAAATCAATGTGTAAGATTAATATAGTGTTTAAATCAATGTGTAAGACTACTACAGTGTTTAAATCAATGTGTAAGACTACTACAGTGTTTAAATCAATGTGTAAGACTACTACAGTGTTTAATTCAATGTGTAAGACTACTACAGTGTTTAAATCAATGTGTAAGACTACTACAGTGTTTAAATCAATGTGTTAGACTAATATAGTGTTTAAATCAATGTGTAAGACAACTACAGTGTTTAAATCAATGTTTAAGACTAATATAGTGTTTAAATCAATGTGTAAGACAACTAAAGTGTTTATATCAATGTGTAAGACTACTACAGTGTTTAAATCAATGTGTAAGACTAATATAGTTTTTAAATCAATGTGTTATAAGACTACTACAGTGTTTATATCAATGTGTAAGACTACTACAGTGTTTAAATCAATGTGTAAGACTACTACAGTGTTTAAATTAATGTGTAAGACTAATATAGTGTTTAAATCAATGTGTAAGACTACTACAGTGTTTAAATAAATGTGTAAATCAACTATAGTGTTTCAATCAATGTGTAAGACTAATACAGTGTTTAAATCAATGTGTAATACTACTACAGTGTTTAAATCAATGTGTAAGACTACTACAGTGTTTAAATCAATGTGTAAGACTACTACAGTGTAAGACTACTACAGTGTTTAAATCAATGTGTAAGACTAATATAGTGTTTAAATCAATGTGTTAGACTAATATAGTGTTTAAGTCAATGTGTAAGACAACTACAGTGTTTAAATCAATGTTTAAGACTAATATAGTGTTTAAATCAATGTGTAAGACTACTACAGTGTTTATATCAATGTGTAAGACTACTACAGTGTTTAAATCAATGTGTAAGCCTACTACAGTGTTGAAATCAATGTGTATGACTAATATAGTTTTTAAATCAATGTGTTATAAGACTACTACAGTGTTTATATCAATGTGTAAGACTACTACAGTGTTTAAATCAATGTGTAAGACTACTACAGTGTTTAAATTAATGTGTAAGACTAATATAGTGTTTAAATCAATGTGTAAGACTACTACAGTGTTTAAATAAATGTGTAAATCAACGATAGTGTTTCAATCAATGTGTAAGACTAATACAGTGTTTAAATCAATGTGTAATACTACTACAGTGTTTAAATCAATGTGTAAGACTACTACAGTGTTTAAATCAATGTGTAAGACAACTACAGTGTTTTAATCAATGTGTAAGACTACTACAGTGTTTAAATCAATGTGTAAGCCTACTACAGTGTTTAAATCAATGTGTAAGACTAATATAGTGTTTAAATCAATGTGTTAGACTAATATAGTGTTTAAATCAATGTGTAATACTACTACAGTGTTTAAATCAATGTGTAAGACTAATACAGTGTTTAAATCAATGTGTAAGACTACTACAGTGTTTAAATCAATGTGTAAGACTACTACAGTGTTTAAATCTATGTGTAAGACTACTACAGTGTTTAAATCAATGTGTAAGACTAATATAGTGTTTAAATCAATGTGTAAGACTACTACAGTGTTTAAATCAATGTGTAAAACACCTATAGTGTTTTAATCAATGTGTAAGACTAATACAGTGTTTAAATCAATGTGTAATACTACTACAGTGTTTAAATCAATGTGTAAGACTACTACAGTGTTTAAATCAATGTGTAAGACAACTATAGTGTTTAAATCAATGTGTAAGACTACTACAGTGTTTAAATCAATGTGTAAGACTACTAGTGTTTAAATCAATGTGTAAGACTAATATAGTGTTTAAATCAATGTGTAAGACTACTACAGTGTTTAAATCAATGTGTAAAACAACTATAGTGTTTAAATCAATGTGTAAGACTAATACAGTGTTTAAATCAATGTGTAATACTACTACAGTGTTTAAATCAATGTGTAAGACTACTACAGTGTTTAAATCAATGTGTAAGACTACTACAGTGTTTAAATCAATGTGTAAGACTACTACAGTGTTTAAATCAATGTGTAAGACAACTACAGTGTTTAAATCAATGTGTAAGACTACTACAGTGTTTAAATCAATGTGTAAGACAACTACAGTGTTTAAATCAATGTGTAAGACTACTACAGTGTTTAAATCAATGTGTAAGACTACTACAGTGTTTAAATCAATGTGTAAGACTACTACAGTGTTTAAATCAATGTGTAAGACTACTACAGTGTTTAAATCAATGTGTAAGACAACTACAGTGTTTAAATCAATGTGTAAGACTAATACAGTGTTCAAATCAATGTGTAATACTACTACAGTGTTTAAATCAATGTGTAATACTACTACAGTGTTTTAATCAATAACTACAGTGTTTAAATCAATGTGTAAGACTACTAGAGTGTTTAAATCAACGTGTAAGACTAATATAGTTTTTAAATCAATGTGTAAGACTACTACAGTGTTTAAAT
This sequence comes from Glandiceps talaboti, assembly GCF_964340395.1. NCBI lineage: Eukaryota > Metazoa > Hemichordata > Enteropneusta > Spengelidae > Glandiceps > Glandiceps talaboti. Next base: position 665,981 of record NC_135557.1, on the reverse strand, counting down.
CAATGTTTAAGACTACTACAGTGTTTAAATCAATGTGTAATACTACTACAGTGTTTAAATCAATGTGTAAGACAACTACAGTGTTTAAATCAATGTGTAAGACTACTACAGTGTTTAAATCAATGTGTAAGACAACTACAGTGTTTAAATCAATGTGTAAGACTACTACAGTGTTTAAATCAATGTGTAAGACTACTACAGTGTTTAAATCAATGTGTAAGACAACTACAGTGTTTAAATCAATGTGTAAGACTACTACAGTGTTTAAATCAATGTGTAAGACAACTAAAGTGTTTAAATCAATGTGTAAGACAACTACAGTGTTTAAATCAATGTGTAAGAGTACTACAGTGTTTAAATCAATGTGTAAGACAACTACAGTGTTTAAATCAATGTGTAAGACTAATATAGTGTTTAAATCAATGTGTTAGACTAATATAGTGTTAAATCAATGTGTTAGACTAATATAGTGTTTAAATCAATGTGTAAGAGTACTACAGTGTTTAAATCAATGTGTAAGACAACTACAGTGTTTAAATCAATGTGTAAGACTAATATAGTGTTTAAATCAATGTGTATGACAACTACAGTGTTTAAATCAATGTGTAAGCCTACTACAGTGTTGAAATCAATGTGTAAGACTAATATAGTGTTTAAATCAATGTATAAGACTACTACAGTGTTTATATCAATGTGTAAGACTACTTCAGTGTTTAAATCAATGTGTATGACAACTACAGTGTTTAAATCAATGTGTAAGATTAATATAGTGTTTAAATCAATGTGTAAGACTACTACAGTGTTTAAATCAATGTGTAAGACTAATACAGTGTTTAAATCAATGTGTAAGACTACTACAGTGTTTAAATCAATGTGTAAGACTACTACAGTGTTTAAATCTATGTGTAAGACTACTACAGTGTTTAAATCAATGTGTAAGACTAATATAGTGTTTAAATCAATGTGTAAGACTACTACAGTGTTTAAATCAATGTGTAAAACACCTATAGTGTTTTAATCAATGTGTAAGACTAATACAGTGTTTAAATCAATGTGTAATACTACTACAGTGTTTAAATCAATGTGTAAGACTACTACAGTGTTTAAATCAATGTGTAAGATAACTATAGTGTTTAAATCAATGTGTAAGACTACTACAGTGTTTAAATCAATGTGTAAGACTACTAGTGTTTAAATCAATGTGTAAGACTAATATAGTGTTTAAATCAATGTGTAAGACTACTACAGTGTTTAAATCAATGTGTAAAACAACTATAGTCTTTAAATCAATGTGTAAGACTAATACAGTGTTTAAATCAATGTGTAATACTACTACAGTGTTTAAATCAATGTGTAAGACTACTACAGTGTTTAAATCAATGTGTAAGACTACTACAGTGTTTAAATCAATGTGTAAGACTACTACAGTGTTTAAATCAATGTGTAAGACAACTACAGTGTTTAAATCAATGTGTAAGACTACTACAGTGTTTAAATCAATGTGTAAGACAACTACAGTGTTTAAATCAATGTGTAAGACTACTACAGTGTTTAAATCAATGTGTAAGACTACTACAGTGTTTAAATCAATGTGTAATACTACTACAGTGTTTAAATCAATGTGTAAGACAACTACAGTGTTTAAATCAATGTGTAAGACTAATATAGTGTTTAAATCAATGTGTTAGACTAATATAGTGTTTAAATCAATGTGTAAGACTAATACAGTGTTTAAATCAATGTGTAAGACTACTACAGTGTTTAAATCAATGTGTTAGACTAATATAGTGTTTAAATCAATGTGTAAGACTAATACAGTGTTTAAATCAATGTGTAAGACTACTACAGTGTTTAAATCAATGTGTAAGACAACTATAGTGTTTAAATCAATGTGTAAGACTACTACAGTGTTTAAATCAGTGTGTAAGACTACTAGTGTTTAAATCAATGTGTAAGACTAATATAGTGTTTAAATCAATGTGTAAGACTACTACAGTGTTTAAATCAATGTGTAAAACAACTATAGTGTTTAAATCAATGTGTAAGACTACTACAGTGTTTAAATCAATGTGTAATACTACTACAGTGTTTAAATCAATGTGTAAGACTACTACAGTGTTTAAATCAATGTGTAAGACTACTACAGTGTAAGACTACTACAGTGTTTAAATCAATGTGTAAGACTAATATAGTGTTTAAATCAATGTGTTAGACTAATATAGTGTTTAAGTCAATGTGTAAGACAACTACAGTGTTTAAATCAATGTTTAAGACTAATATAGTGTTTAAATCAATGTGTAAGACTACTACAGTGTTTATATCAATGTGTAAGACTACTACAGTGTTTAAATCAATGTGTAAGCCTACTACAGTGTTGAAATCAATGTGTATGACTAATATAGTTTTTAAATCAATGTGTTATAAGACTACTACAGTGTTTATATCAATGTGTAAGACTACTACAGTGTTTAAATCAATGTGTAAGACTACTACAGTGTTTAAATTAATGTGTAAGACTAATATAGTGTTTAAATCAATGTGTAAGACTACTACAGTGTTTAAATAAATGTGTAAATCAACTATAGTGTTTCAATCAATGTGTAAGACTAATACAGTGTTTAAATCAATGTGTAATACTACTACAGTGTTTAAATCAATGTGTAAGACTACTACAGTGTTTAAATCAATGTGTAAGACAACTACAGTGTTTTAATCAATGTGTAAGACTACTACAGTGTTTAAATCAATGTGTAAGCCTACTACAGTGTTTAAATCAATGTGTAAGACTAATATAGTGTTTAAATCAATGTGTTAGACTAATATAGTGTTTAAATCAATGTGTAATAATACTACAGTGTTTAAATCAATGTGTAAGACTAATACAGTGTTTAAATCAATGTGTAAGACTACTACAGTGTTTAAATCAATGTGTAAGACTACTACAGTGTTTAAATCTATGTGTAAGACTACTACAGTGTTTAAATCAATGTGTAAGACTAATATAGTGTTTAAATCAATGTGTAAGACTACTACAGTGTTTAAATCAATGTGTAAAACACCTATAGTGTTTTAATCAATGTGTAAGACTAATACAGTGTTTAAATCAATGTGTAATACTACTACAGTGTTTAAATCAATGTGTAAGACTACTACAGTGTTTAAATCAATATGTAAGACAACTATAGTGTTTAAATCAATGTGTAAGACTACTACAGTGTTTAAATCAATGTGTAAGACTACTAGTGTTTAAATCAATGTGTAAGACTAATATAGTGTTTAAATCAATGTGTAAGACTACTACAGTGTTTAAATCAATGTGTAAAACAACTATAGTGTTTAAATCAATGTGTAAGACTAATACAGTGTTTAAATCAATGTGTAATACTACTACAGTGTTTAAATCAATGTGTAAGACTACTACAGTGTTTAAATCAATGTGTAAGACTACTACAGTGTTTAAATCAATGTGTAAGACTACTACAGTGTTTAAATCAATGTGTAAGACAACTACAGTGTTTAAATCAATGTGTAAGACTACTACAGTGTTTAAATCAATGTGTAAGACAACTACAGTGTTTTAATCAATGTGTAAGACTACTACAGTGTTTAAATCAATGTGTAAGACTACTACAGTGTTTAAATCAATGTGTAATACTACTACAGTGTTTAAATCAATGTGTAATACTACTACAGTGTTTTAATCAATAACTACAGTGTTTAAATCAATGTGTAAGACTACTAGAGTGTTTAAATCAACGTGTAAGACTAATATAGTTTTTAAATCAATGTGTAAGACTACTACAGTGTTTAAATCAATGTGTAAGACTACTACAGTGTTTAAATCAATGTGTAATACTACTACAGTGTTTAAATCAATGTGTAAGACAACTACAGTGTTTAAATCAATGTGTAAGACTACTACAGTGTTTAAATCAATGTGTAAGACAACTACAGTGTTTAAATCAATGTGTAAGACTACTACAGAGTTTAAATCAATGTGTAAGACTACTACAGTGTTTAAATCAATATGTAAGACAACTACAGTGTTTAAATCAATGTGTAAGACTACTACAGTGTTTAAATCAATGTGTAAGACAACTAAAGTGTTTAAATCAATGTGTAAGACAACTACAGTGTTTAAATCAATGTGTAAGAGTACTACAGTGTTTAAATCAATGTGTAAGACAACTACAGTGTTTAAATCAATGTGTAAGACTAATATAGTGTTTAAATCAATGTGTTAGACTAATATAGTGTTAAATCAATGTGTTAGACTAATATAGTGTTTAAATCAATGTGTATGACAACTACACTGTTTAAATCAATGTGTAAGACTACTACAGTGTTTAAATCAATGTGTAAGACTACTTCAGTGTTTAAATGAATGTGTATGACAACTACAGTGTTTAAATCAATGTGTAAGCCTACTACAGTGTTGAAATCAATGTGTAAGACTAATATAGTGTTTAAATCAATGTATAAGACTACTACAGTGTTTAAATCAATGTGTAATACTACTACAGTGTTTAAATCAATGTGTAAGACTACTGCAGTGTTTAAATCAATGTGTAAGATTAATATAGTGTTTAAATCAATGTGTAAGACTACTACAGTGTTTAAATCAATGTGTAAGACTACTACAGTGTTTAAATCAATGTGTAAGACTACTACAGTGTTTAATTCAATGTGTAAGACTACTACAGTGTTTAAATCAATGTGTAAGACTACTACAGTGTTTAAATCAATGTGTTAGACTAATATAGTGTTTAAATCAATGTGTAAGACAACTACAGTGTTTAAATCAATGTTTAAGACTAATATAGTGTTTAAATCAATGTGTAAGACAACTAAAGTGTTTATATCAATGTGTAAGACTACTACAGTGTTTAAATCAATGTGTAAGACTAATATAGTTTTTAAATCAATGTGTTATAAGACTACTACAGTGTTTATATCAATGTGTAAGACTACTACAGTGTTTAAATCAATGTGTAAGACTACTACAGTGTTTAAATCAATGTGTAAGACTACTACAGTGTTTAAATAAATGTGTAAATCAACTATAGTGTTTCAATCAATGTGTAAGACTAATACAGTGTTTAAATCAATGTGTAATACTACTACAGTGTTTAAATCAATGTGTAAGACTACTACAGTGTTTAAATCAATGTGTAAGACAACTACAGTGTTTTAATCAATGTGTAAGACTACTACAGTGTTTAAATCAATGTGTAAGCCTACTACAGTGTTTAAATCAATGTGTAAGACTAATATAGTGTTTAAATCAATGTGTTAGACTAATATAGTGTTTAAATCAATGTGTAATACTACTACAGTGTTTAAATCAATGTGTAAGACTAATACAGTGTTTAAATCAATGTGTAAGGCTACTACAGTGTAAGACTACTACAGTGTTTAAATCAATGTGTAAGACTAATATAGTGTTTAAATCAATGTGTTAGACTAATATAGTGTTTAAGTCAATGTGTAAGACAACTACAGTGTTTAAATCAATGTTTAAGACTAATATAGTGTTTAAATCAATGTGTAAGACTACTACAGTGTTTATATCAATGTGTAAGACTACTACAGTGTTTAAATCAATGTGTAAGCCTACTACAGTGTTGAAATCAATGTGTATGACTAATATAGTTTTTAAATCAATGTGTTATAAGACTACTACAGTGTTTATATCAATGTGTAAGACTACTACAGTGTTTAAATCAATGTGTAAGACTACTACAGTGTTTAAATTAATGTGTAAGACTAATATAGTGTTTAAATCAATGTGTAAGACTACTACAGTGTTTAAATAAATGTGTAAATCAACTATAGTGTTTCAATCAATGTGTAAGACTAATACAGTGTTTAAATCAATGTGTAATACTACTACAGTGTTTAAATCAATGTGTAAGACTACTACAGTGTTTAAATCAATGTGTAAGACAACTACAGTGTTTTAATCAATGTGTAAGACTACTACAGTGTTTAAATCAATGTGTAAGCCTACTACAGTGTTTAAATCAATGTGTAAGACTAATATAGTGTTTAAATCAATGTGTTAGACTAATATAGTGTTTAAATCAATGTGTAATAATACTACAGTGTTTAAATCAATGTGTAAGACTAATACAGTGTTTAAATCAATGTGTAAGACTACTACAGTGTTTAAATCAATGTGTAAGACTACTACAGTGTTTAAATCTATGTGTAAGACTACTACAGTGTTTAAATCAATGTGTAAGACTAATATAGTGTTTAAATCAATGTGTAAGACTACTACAGTGTTTAAATCAATGTGTAAAACACCTATAGTGTTTTAATCAATGTGTAAGACTAATACAGTGTTTAAATCAATGTGTAATACTACTACAGTGTTTAAATCAATGTGTAAGACTACTACAGTGTTTAAATCAATATGTAAGACAACTATAGTGTTTAAATCAATGTGTAAGACTACTACAGTGTTTAAATCAATGTGTAAGACTACTAGTGTTTAAATCAATGTGTAAGACTAATATAGTGTTTAAATCAATGTGTAAGACTACTACAGTGTTTAAATCAATGTGTAAAACAACTATAGTGTTTAAATCAATGTGTAAGACTAATACAGTGTTTAAATCAATGTGTAATACTACTACAGTGTTTAAATCAATGTGTAAGACTACTACAGTGTTTAAATCAATGTGTAAGACTACTACAGTGTTTAAATCAATGTGTAAGACTACTACAGTGTTTAAATCAATGTGTAAGACAACTACAGTGTTTAAATCAATGTGTAAGACTACTACAGTGTTTAAATCAATGTGTAAGACAACTACAGTGTTTTAATCAATGTGTAAGACTACTACAGTGTTTAAATCAATGTGTAAAACACCTATAGTGTTTTAATCAATGTGTAAGACTAATACAGTGTTTAAATCAATGTGTAATACTACTACAGTGTTTAAATCAATGTGTAAGACTACTACAGTGTTTAAATCAATGTGTAAGACAACTATAGTGTTTAAATCAATGTGTAAGACTACTACAGTGTTTAAATCAATGTGTAAGACTACTAGTGTTTAAATCAATGTGTAAGACTAATATAGTGTTTAAATCAATGTGTAAGACTACTACAGTGTTTAAATCAATGTGTAAAACAACTATAGTGTTTAAATCAATGTGTAAGACTAATACAGTGTTTAAATCAATGTGTAATACTACTACAGTGTTTAAATCAATGTGTAAGACTACTACAGTGTTTAAATCAATGTGTAAGACTACTACAGTGTTTAAATCAATGTGTAAGACTACTACAGTGTTTAAATCAATGTGTAAGACAACTACAGTGTTTAAATCAATGTGTAAGACTACTACAGTGTTTAAATCAATGTGTAAGACGACTACAGTGTTTAAATCAATGTGTAAGACTACTACAGTGTTTAAATCAATGTGTAAGACTACTACAGTGTTTAAATCAATGTGTAATACTACTACAGTGTTTTAATCAATAACTACAGTGTTTAAATCAATGTGTAAGACTACTAGAGTGTTTAAATCAACGTGTAAGACTAATATAGTTTTTAAATCAATGTGTAAGACTACTACAGTGTTTAAATCAATGTGTAAGACTACTACAGTGTTTAAATCAATGTGTAAGACTACTACAGTGTTTAAATTAATGTGTAAGACTAATATAGTGTTTAAATCAATGTGTAAGACTACTACAGTGTTTAAATAAATGTGTAAATCAACTATAGTGTTTCAATCAATGTGTAAGACTAATACAGTGTTTAAATCAATGTGTAATACTACTACAGTGTTTAAATCAATGTGTAAGACTACTACAGTGTTTAAATCAATGTGTAAGACAACTACAGTGTTTTAATCAATGTGTAAGACTACTACAGTGTTTAAATCAATGTGTAAGCCTACTACAGTGTTTAAATCAATGTGTAAGACTAATATAGTGTTTAAATCAATGTGTTAGACTAATATAGTGTTTAAATCAATGTGTAATAATACTACAGTGTTTAAATCAATGTGTAAGACTAATACAGTGTTTAAATCAATGTGTAAGACTACTACAGTGTTTAAATCAATGTGTAAGACTACTACAGTGTTTAAATCTATGTGTAAGACTACTACAGTGTTTAAATCAATGTGTAAGACTAATATAGTGTTTAAATCAATGTGTAAGACTACTACAGTGTTTAAATCAATGTGTAAAACACCTATAGTGTTTTAATCAATGTGTAAGACTAATACAGTGTTTAAATCAATGTGTAATACTACTACAGTGTTTAAATCAATGTGTAAGACTACTACAGTGTTTAAATCAATATGTAAGACAACTATAGTGTTTAAATCAATGTGTAAGACTACTACAGTGTTTAAATCAATGTGTAAGACTACTAGTGTTTAAATCAATGTGTAAGACTAATATAGTGTTTAAATCAATGTGTAAGACTACTACAGTGTTTAAATCAATGTGTAAAACAACTATAGTGTTTAAATCAATGTGTAAGACTAATACAGTGTTTAAATCAATGTGTAATACTACTACAGTGTTTAAATCAATGTGTAAGACTACTACAGTGTTTAAATCAATGTGTAAGACTACTACAGTGTTTAAATCAATGTGTAAGACTACTACAGTGTTTAAATCAATGTGTAAGACAACTACAGTGTTTAAATCAATGTGTAAGACTACTACAGTGTTTAAATCAATGTGTAAGACAACTACAGTGTTTTAATCAATGTGTAAGACTACTACAGTGTTTAAATCAATGTGTAAGACTACTACAGTGTTTAAATCAATGTGTAATACTACTACAGTGTTTAAATCAATGTGTAATACTACTACAGTGTTTTAATCAATAACTACAGTGTTTAAATCAATGTGTAAGACTACTAGAGTGTTTAAATCAACGTGTAAGACTAATATAGTTTTTAAATCAATGTGTAAGACTACTACAGTGTTTAAATCAATGTGTAAGACTACTACAGTGTTTAAATCAATGTGTAATACTACTACAGTGTTTAAATCAATGTGTAAGACAACTACAGTGTTTAAATCAATGTGTAAGACTACTACAGTGTTTAAATCAATGTGTAAGACAACTACAGTGTTTAAATCAATGTGTAAGACTACTACAGAGTTTAAATCAATGTGTAAGACTACTACAGTGTTTAAATCAATATGTAAGACAACTACAGTGTTTAAATCAATGTGTAAGACTACTACAGTGTTTAAATCAATGTGTAAGACAACTAAAGTGTTTAAATCAATGTGTAAGACAACTACAGTGTTTAAATCAATGTGTAAGAGTACTACAGTGTTTAAATCAATGTGTAAGACAACTACAGTGTTTAAATCAATGTGTAAGACTAATATAGTGTTTAAATCAATGTGTTAGACTAATATAGTGTTAAATCAATGTGTTAGACTAATATAGTGTTTAAATCAATGTGTATGACAACTACACTGTTTAAATCAATGTGTAAGACTACTACAGTGTTTAAATCAATGTGTAAGACTACTTCAGTGTTTAAATCAATGTGTATGACAACTACAGTGTTTAAATCAATGTGTAAGCCTACTACAGTGTTGAAATCAATGTGTAAGACTAATATAGTGTTTAAATCAATGTATAAGACTACTACAGTGTTTAAATCAATGTGTAATACTACTACAGTGTTTAAATCAATGTGTAAGACTACTGCAGTGTTTAAATCAATGTGTAAGATTAATATAGTGTTTAAATCAATGTGTAAGACTACTACAGTGTTTAAATCAATGTGTAAGACTACTACAGTGTTTAAATCAATGTGTAAGACTACTACAGTGTTTAATTCAATGTGTAAGACTACTACAGTGTTTAAATCAATGTGTAAGACTACTACAGTGTTTAAATCAATGTGTTAGACTAATATAGTGTTTAAATCAATGTGTAAGACAACTACAGTGTTTAAATCAATGTTTAAGACTAATATAGTGTTTAAATCAATGTGTAAGACAACTAAAGTGTTTATATCAATGTGTAAGACTACTACAGTGTTTAAATCAATGTGTAAGACTAATATAGTTTTTAAATCAATGTGTTATAAGACTACTACAGTGTTTATATCAATGTGTAAGACTACTACAGTGTTTAAATCAATGTGTAAGACTACTACAGTGTTTAAATCAATGTGTAAGACTACTACAGTGTTTAAATAAATGTGTAAATCAACTATAGTGTTTCAATCAATGTGTAAGACTAATACAGTGTTTAAATCAATGTGTAATACTACTACAGTGTTTAAATCAATGTGTAAGACTACTACAGTGTTTAAATCAATGTGTAAGACAACTACAGTGTTTTAATCAATGTGTAAGACTACTACAGTGTTTAAATCAATGTGTAAGCCTACTACAGTGTTTAAATCAATGTGTAAGACTAATATAGTGTTTAAATCAATGTGTTAGACTAATATAGTGTTTAAATCAATGTGTAATACTACTACAGTGTTTAAATCAATGTGTAAGACTAATACAGTGTTTAAATCAATGTGTAAGGCTACTACAGTGTAAGACTACTACAGTGTTTAAATCAATGTGTAAGACTAATATAGTGTTTAAATCAATGTGTTAGACTAATATAGTGTTTAAGTCAATGTGTAAGACAACTACAGTGTTTAAATCAATGTTTAAGACTAATATAGTGTTTAAATCAATGTGTAAGACTACTACAGTGTTTATATCAATGTGTAAGACTACTACAGTGTTTAAATCAATGTGTAAGCCTACTACAGTGTTGAAATCAATGTGTATGACTAATATAGTTTTTAAATCAATGTGTTATAAGACTACTACAGTGTTTATATCAATGTGTAAGACTACTACAGTGTTTAAATCAATGTGTAAGACTACTACAGTGTTTAAATTAATGTGTAAGACTAATATAGTGTTTAAATCAATGTGTAAGACTACTACAGTGTTTAAATAAATGTGTAAATCAACTATAGTGTTTCAATCAATGTGTAAGACTAATACAGTGTTTAAATCAATGTGTAATACTACTACAGTGTTTAAATCAATGTGTAAGACTACTACAGTGTTTAAATCAATGTGTAAGACAACTACAGTGTTTTAATCAATGTGTAAGACTACTACAGTGTTTAAATCAATGTGTAAGCCTACTACAGTGTTTAAATCAATGTGTAAGACTAATATAGTGTTTAAATCAATGTGTTAGACTAATATAGTGTTTAAATCAATGTGTAATACTACTACAGTGTTTAAATCAATGTGTAAGACTAATACAGTGTTTAAATCAATGTGTAAGACTACTACAGTGTTTAAATCAATGTGTAAGACTACTACAGTGTTTAAATCTATGTGTAAGACTACTACAGTGTTTAAATCAATGTGTAAGACTAATATAGTGTTTAAATCAATGTGTAAGACTACTACAGTGTTTAAATCAATGTGTAAAACACCTATAGTGTTTTAATCAATGTGTAAGACTAATACAGTGTTTAAATCAATGTGTAATACTACTACAGTGTTTAAATCAATGTGTAAGACTACTACAGTGTTTAAATCAATGTGTAAGACAACTATAGTGTTTAAATCAATGTGTAAGACTACTACAGTGTTTAAATCAATGTGTAAGACTACTAGTGTTTAAATCAATGTGTAAGACTAATATAGTGTTTAAATCAATGTGTAAGACTACTACAGTGTTTAAATCAATGTGTATGACTAATATAGTTTTTAAATCAATGTGTAAGACAACTACAGTGTTTAAATCAATGTGTAAGACTACTACAGTGTTTAAATCAATGTGTAAGACAACTACACTGTTTAAATCAATGTGTAAGACTACTACAGTGTTTAAATCAATGTGTAAGACTACTACAGTGTTTAAATCTATGTGTAAGACTACTACAGTGTTTAAATCAATGTGTAAGACTAATATAGTGTTTAAATCAATGTGTAAGACTACTACAGTGTTTAAATCAATGTGTAAAACACCTATAGTGTTTTAATCAATGTGTAAGACTAATACAGTGTTTAAATCAATGTGTAATACTACTACAGTGTTTAAATCAATGTGTAAGACTACTACAGTGTTTAAATCAATGTGTAAGACAACTATAGTGTTTAAATCAATGTGTAAGACTACTACAGTGTTTAAATCAATGTGTAAGACTACTAGTGTTTAAATCAATGTGTAAGACTAATATAGTGTTTAAATCAATGTGTAAGACTACTACAGTGTTTAAATCAATGTGTAAAACAACTATAGTGTTTAAATCAATGTGTAAGACTAATACAGTGTTTAAATCAATGTGTAATACTACTACAGTGTTTAAATCAATGTGTAAGACTACTACAGTGTTTAAATCAATGTGTAAGACTACTACAGTGTTTAAATCAATGTGTAAGACTACTACAGTGTTTAAATCAATGTGTAAGACAACTACAGTGTTTAAATCAATGTGTAAGACTACTACAGTGTTTAAATCAATGTGTAAGACAACTACAGTGTTTAAATCAATGTGTAAGACTACTACAGTGTTTAAATCAATGTGTAAGACTACTACAGTGTTTAAATCAATGTGTAATACTACTACAGTGTTTAAATCAATGTGTAATACTACTACAGTGTTTTAATCAATAACTACAGTGTTTAAATCAATGTGTAAGACTACTACAGTGTTTAAATCAATGTGTAAGACAACTACAGTGTTTAAATCAATGTGTAAGACAACTACAGTGTTTAAATCAATGTGTAAGACTACTACAGAGTTTAAATCAATGTGTAAGACTACTACAGTGTTTAAATCAATATGTAAGACAACTACAGTGTTTAAATCAATGTGTAAGACTACTACAGTGTTTAAATCAATGTGTAAGACAACTAAAGTGTTTAAATCAATGTGTAAGACAACTACAGTGTTTAAATCAATGTGTAAGAGTACTACAGTGTTTAAATCAATGTGTAAGACAACTACAGTGTTTAAATCAATGTGTAAGACTAATATAGTGTTTAAATCAATGTGTTAGACTAATATAGTGTTAAATCAATGTGTTAGACTAATATAGTGTTTAAATCAATGTGTATGTAAACTACACTGTTTAAATCAATGTGTAAGACTACTACAGTGTTTAAATCAATGTGTAAGACTACTTCAGTGTTTAAATCAATGTGTATGACAACTACAGTGTTTAAATCAATGTGTAAGCCTACTACAGTGTTGAAATCAATGTGTAAGACTAATATAGTGTTTAAATCAATGTATAAGACTACTACAGTGTTTATATCAATGTGTAAGACTACTACAGTGTTTAAATCAATGTGTAAGACTACTGCAGTGTTTAAATCAATGTGTAAGACTAATATAGTGTTTAAATCAATGTGTAAGACTACTACAGTGTTTAAATCAATGTGTAAGACTACTACAGTGTTTAAATCAATGTGTAAGACTACTACAGTGTTTAATTCAATGTGTAAGACTACTACAGTGTTTAAATCAATGTGTAAGACTACTACAGTGTTTAAATCAATGTGTTAGACTAATATAGTGTTTAAATCAATGTGTAAGACAACTACAGTGTTTAAATCAATGTTTAAGACTAATATAGTGTTTAAATCAATGTGTAAGACAACTAAAGTGTTTATATTAATGTGTAAGACTACTACAGTGTTTAAATCAATGTGTAAGACTAATATAGTTTTTAAATCAATGTGTTATAAGACTACTACAGTGTTTATATCAATGTGTAAGACTACTACAGTGTTTAAATCAATGTGTAAGACTACTACAGTGTTTAAATTAATGTGTAAGACTAATATAGTGTTTAAATCAATGTGTAAGACTACTACAGTGTTTAAATAAATGTGTAAATCAACTATAGTGTTTCAATCAATGTGTAAGACTAATACAGTGTTTAAATCAATGTGTAATACTACTACAGTGTTTAAATCAATGTGTAAGACTACTACAGTGTTTAAATCAATGTGTAAGACAACTACAGTGTTTTCATCAATGTGTAAGACTACTACAGTGTTTAAATCAATGTGTAAGCCTACTACAGTGTTTAAATCAATGTGTAAGACTAATATAGTGTTTAAATCAATGTGTTAGACTAATATAGTGTTTAAATCAATGTGTAATACTACTACAGTGTTTAAATCAATGTGTAAGACTAATACAGTGTTTAAATCAATGTGTAATACTACTACAGTGTTTAAATCAATGTGTAAGACTACTACAGTGTTTAAATCAATGTGTAAGACTACTACAGTGTAAGACTACTACAGTGTTTAAATCAATGTGTAAGACTAATATAGTGTTTAAATCAATGTGTTAGACTAATATAGTGTTTAAGTCAATGTGTAAGACAACTACAGTGTTTAAATCAATGTTTAAGACTAATATAGTGTTTAAATCAATGTGTAAGACTACTACAGTGTTTATATCAATGTGTAAGACTACTACAGTGTTTAAATCAATGTGTAAGCCTACTACAGTGTTGAAATCAATGTGTATGACTAATATAGTTTTTAAATCAATGTGTTATAAGACTACTACAGTGTTTATATCAATGTGTAAGACTACTACAGTGTTTAAATCAATGTGTAAGACTACTACAGTGTTTAAATTAATGTGTAAGACTAATATAGTGTTTAAATCAATGTGTAAGACTACTACAGTGTTTAAATAAATGTGTAAATCAACTATAGTGTTTCAATCAATGTGTAAGACTAATACAGTGTTTAAATCAATGTGTAATACTACTACAGTGTTTAAATCAATGTGTAATACTACTACAGTGTTTAAATCAATGTGTAAGACAACTACAGTGTTTTAATCAATGTGTAAGACTACTACAGTGTTTAAATCAATGTGTAAGCCTACTACAGTGTTTAAATCAATGTGTAAGACTAATATAGTGTTTAAATCAATGTGTTAGACTAATATAGTGTTTAAATCAATGTGTAATACTACTACAGTGTTTAAATCAATGTGTAAGACTAATACAGTGTTTAAATCAATGTGTAAGACTACTACAGTGTTTAAATCAATGTGTAAGACTACTACAGTGTTTAAATCTATGTGTAAGACTACTACAGTGTTTAAATCAATGTGTAAGACTAATATAGTGTTTAAATCAATGTGTAAGACTACTACAGTGTTTAAATCAATGTGTAAAACACCTATAGTGTTTTAATCAATGTGTAAGACTAATACAGTGTTTAAATCAATGTGTAATACTACTACAGTGTTTAAATCAATGTGTAAGACTACTACAGTGTTTAAATCAATGTGTAAGACAACTATAGTGTTTAAATCAATGTGTAAGACTACTACAGTGTTTAAATCAATGTGTAAGACTACTAGTGTTTAAATCAATGTGTAAGACTAATATAGTGTTTAAATCAATGTGTAAGACTACTACAGTGTTTAAATCAATGTGTAAAACAACTACAGTGTTTAAATCAATGTGTAAGACTAATACAGTGTTTAAATCAATGTGTAATACTACTACAGTGTTTAAATCAATGTGTAAGACTACTACAGTGTTTAAATCAATGTGTAAGACTACTACAGTGTTTAAATCAATGTGTAAGACAACTACAGTGTTTAAATCAATGTGTAAGACTACTACAGTGTTTAAATCAATGTGTAAGACAACTACAGTGTTTAAATCAATGTGTAAGACTACTACAGTGTTTAAATCAATGTGTAAGACTAATATAGTGTTTAAATCAATGTGTAAGACAACTATATTGTTTAAATCAATGTGTTAGACTAATATAGTGTTTAAATCAATGTGTAAGACAACTACAGTGTTTAAATCAATGTGTAAGACTAATATAGTTTTTAAATCAATGTGTAAGACTACTACAGTGTTTAAATCAATGTGTAAGACTACTAGTGTTTAAATCAATGTGTAAGACTAATATAGTGTTTAGATCAATGTGTAAGACTACTACAGTGTTTAAATCAATGTGTAAGACTACTACAGTGTTCAAATCAATGTGTAATACTACTACAGTGTTTAAATCAATGTGTAATACTACTACAGTGTTTTAATCAATAACTACAGTGTTTAAATCAATGTGTAAGACTACTAGAGTGTTTAAATCAACGTGTAAGACTAATATAGTTTTTAAATCAATGTGTAAGACTACTACAGTGTTTAAATCAATGTGTAAGACTACTACAGTGTTTAAATCAATGTGTAATACTACTACAGTGTTTAAATCAATGTGTAAGACAACTACAGTGTTTAAATCAATGTGTAAGACTACTACAGTGTTTAAATCAATGTGTAAGACAACTACAGTGTTTAAATCAATGTGTAAGACTACTACAGTGTTTAAATCAATGTGTAAGACTACTACAGTGTTTAAATCAATGTGTAAGACAACTACAGTGTTTAAATCAATGTGTAAGACTACTACAGTGTTTAAATCAATGTGTAAGACAACTAAAGTGTTTAAATCAATGTGTAAGACAACTACAGTGTTTAAATCAATGTGTAAGAGTACTACAGTGTTTAAATCAATGTGTAAGACAACTACAGTGTTTAAATCAATGTGTAAGACTAATATAGTGTTTAAATCAATGTGTTAGACTAATATAGTGTTAAATCAATGTGTTAGACTAATATAGTGTTTAAATCAATGTGTATGACAACTACACTGTTTAAATCAATGTGTAAGACTACTACAGTGTTTAAATCAATGTGTAAGACTACTTCAGTGTTTAAATCAATGTGTATGACAACTACAGTGTTTAAATCAATGTGTAAGCCTACTACAGTGTTGAAATCAATGTGTAAGACTAATATAGTGTTTAAATCAATGTATAAGACTACTACAGTGTTTATATCAATGTGTAAGACTACTACAGTGTTTAAATCAATGTGTAAGACTACTGCAGTGTTTAAATCAATGTGTAAGATTAATATAGTGTTTAAATCAATGTGTAAGACTACTACAGTGTTTAAATCAATGTGTAAGACTACTACAGTGTTTAAATCAATGTGTAAGACTACTACAGTGTTTAAATAAATGTGTAAATCAACTATAGTGTTTCAATCAATGTGTAAGACTAATACAGTGTTTAAATCAATGTGTAATACTACTACAGTGTTTAAATCAATGTGTAAGACTACTACAGTGTTTAAATCAATGTGTAAGACAACTACAGTGTTTTAATCAATGTGTAAGACTACTACAGTGTTTAAATCAATGTGTAAGCCTACTACAGTGTTTAAATCAATGTGTAAGACTAATATAGTGTTTAAATCAATGTGTTAGACTAATATAGTGTTTAAATCAATGTGTAATACTACTACAGTGTTTAAATCAATGTGTAAGACTAATACAGTGTTTAAATCAATGTGTAAGACTACTACAGTGTTTAAATCAATGTGTAAGACTACTACAGTGTTTAAATCTATGTGTAAGACTACTACAGTGTTTAAATCAATGTGTAAGACTAATATAGTGTTTAAATCAATGTGTAAGACTACTACAGTGTTTAAATCAATGTGTAAAACACCTATAGTGTTTTAATCAATGTGTAAGACTAATACAGTGTTTAAATCAATGTGTAATACTACTACAGTGTTTAAATCAATGTGTAAGACTACTACAGTGTTTAAATCAATGTGTAAGACAACTATAGTGTTTAAATCAATGTGTAAGACTACTACAGTGTTTAAATCAATGTGTAAGACTACTAGTGTTTAAATCAATGTGTAAGACTAATATAGTGTTTAAATCAATGTGTAAGACTACTACAGTGTTTAAATCAATGTGTAAAACAACTATAGTGTTTAAATCAATGTGTAAGACTAATACAGTGTTTAAATCAATGTGTAATACTACTACAGTGTTTAAATCAATGTGTAAGACTACTACAGTGTTTAAATCAATGTGTAAGACTACTACAGTGTTTAAATCAATGTGTAAGACTACTACAGTGTTTAAATCAATGTGTAAGACAACTACAGTGTTTAAATCAATGTGTAGGACTACTACAGTGTTTAAATCAATGTGTAAGACAACTACAGTGTTTAAATCAATGTGTAAGACTACTACAGTGTTTAAATCAATGTGTAAGACTACTACAGTGTTTAAATCAATGTGTAAGACTACTAGAGTGTTTAAATCAACGTGTAAGACTAATATAGTTTTTAAATCAATGTGTAAGACTACTACAGTGTTTAAATCAATGTGTAAGACTACTACAGTGTTTAAATCAATGTGTAATACTACTACAGTGTTTAAATCAATGTGTAAGACAACTACAGTGTTTAAATCAATGTGTAAGACTACTACAGTGTTTAAATCAATGTGTAAGACAACTACAGTGTTTAAATCAATGTGTAAGACTACTACAGTGTTTAAATCAATGTGTAAGACTACTACAGTGTTTAAATCAATGTGTAAGACAACTACAGTGTTTAAATCAATGTGTAAGACTACTACAGTGTTTAAATCAATGTGTAAGACAACTAAAGTGTTTAAATCAATGTGTAAGACAACTACAGTGTTTAAATCAATGTGTAAGAGTACTACAGTGTTTAAATCAATGTGTAAGACAACTACAGTGTTTAAATCAATGTGTAAGACTAATATAGTGTTTAAATCAATGTGTTAGACTAATATAGTGTTAAATCAATGTGTTAGACTAATATAGTGTTTAAATCAATGTGTATGACAACTACAGTGTTTAAATCAATGTATAAGACTACTACAGTGTTTAAATCAATGTGTAAGACAACTATAGTGTTTAAATCAATGTTTAAGACTAATATAGTGTTTAAATCAATGTGTAAGACAACTAAAGTGTTTAAATCTATGTGTAAGACTACTACAGTGTTTAAATCAATGTGTAAGACTAATATAGTGTTTAAATCAATGTGTAAGACTACTACAGTGTTTAAATCAATGTGTAAAACACCTATAGTGTTTTAATCAATGTGTAAGACTAATACAGTGTTTAAATCAATGTGTAATACTACTACAGTGTTTAAATCAATGTGTAAGACTACTACAGTGTTTAAATCAATGTGTAAGACAACTATAGTGTTTAAATCAATGTGTAAGACTACTACAGTGTTTAAATCAATGTGTAAGACTACTAGTGTTTAAATCAATGTGTAAGACTAATATAGTGTTTAAATCAATGTGTAAGACTACTACAGTGTTTAAATCAATGTGTAAAACAACTATAGTGTTTAAATCAATGTGTAAGACTAATACAGTGTTTAAATCAATGTGTAATACTACTACAGTGTTTAAATCAATGTGTAAGACTACTACAGTGTTTAAATCAATGTGTAAGACTACTACAGTGTTTAAATCAATGTGTAAGACTACTACAGTGTTTAAATCAATGTGTAAGACAACTACAGTGTTTAAATCAATGTGTAAGACTACTACAGTGTTTAAATCAATGTGTAAGACAACTACAGTGTTTAAATCAATGTGTAAGACTACTACAGTGTTTAAATCAATGTGTAAGACTACTACAGTGTTCAAATCAATGTGTAATACTACTACAGTGTTTAAATCAATGTGTAATACTACTACAGTGTTTTAATCAATAACTACAGTGTTTAAATCAATGTGTAAGACTACTAGAGTGTTTAAATCAACGTGTAAGACTAATATAGTTTTTAAATCAATGTGTAAGACTACTACAGTGTTTAAATCAATGTGTAAGACTACTACAGTGTTTAAATCAATGTGTAATACTACTACAGTGTTTAAATCAATGTGTAAGACAACTACAGTGTTTAAATCAATGTGTAAGACTACTACAGTGTTTAAATCAATGTGTAAGACAACTACAGTGTTTAAATCAATGTGTAAGACTACTACAGTGTTTAAATCAATGTGTAAGACTACTACAGTGTTTAAATCAATGTGTAAGACAACTACAGTGTTTAAATCAATGTGTAAGACTACTACAGTGTTTAAATCAATGTGTAAGACAACTAAAGTGTTTAAATCAATGTGTAAGACAACTACAGTGTTTAAATCAATGTGTAAGAGTACTACAGTGTTTAAATCAATGTGTAAGACAACTACAGTGTTTAAATCAATGTGTAAGACTAATATAGTGTTTAAATCAATGTGTTAGACTAATATAGTGTTAAATCAATGTGTTAGACTAATATAGTGTTTAAATCAATGTGTATGACAACTACAGTGTTTAAATCAATGTGTAAGACTAATATAGTGTTTAAATCAATGTGTAAGACTAATACAGTGTTTAAATCAATGTGTAAGACTACTACAGTGTTTAAATCAATGTGTAAGACTACTACAGTGTTTAAATCTATGTGTAAGACTACTACAGTGTTTAAATCAATGTGTAAGACTAATATAGTGTTTAAATCAATGTGTAAGACTACTACAGTGTTTAAATCAATGTGTAAAACACCTATAGTGTTTTAATCAATGTGTAAGACTAATACAGTGTTTAAATCAATGTGTAATACTACTACAGTGTTTAAATCAATGTGTAAGACTACTACAGTGTTTAAATCAATGTGTAAGACAACTATAGTGTTTAAATCAATGTGTAAGACTACTAGAGTGTTTAAATCAATGTGTAAGACTACTAGTGTTTAAATCAATGTGTAAGACTAATATAGTGTTTAAATCAATGTGTAAGACTACTACAGTGTTTAAATCAATGTGTAAAACAACTATAGTGTTTAAATCAATGTGTAAGACTAATACAGTGTTTAAATCAATGTGTAATACTACTACAGTGTTTAAATCAATGTGTAAGACTACTACAGTGTTTAAATCAATGTGTAAGACTACTACAGTGTTTAAATCAATGTGTAAGACTACTACAGTGTTTAAATCAATGTGTAAGACAACTACAGTGTTTAAATCAATGTGTAATACTACTACAGTGTTTAAATCAATGTGTAAGACAACTACAGTGTTTAAATCAATGTGTAAGACTACTACAGTGTTTAAATCAATGTGTAAGACTACTACAGTGTTCAAATCAATGTGTAATACTACTACAGTGTTTAAATCAATGTGTAATACTACTACAGTGTTTTAATCAATAACTACAGTGTTTAAATCAATGTGTAAGACTACTAGAGTGTTTAAATCAACGTGTAAGACTAATATAGTTTTTAAATCAATGTGTAAGACTACTACAGTGTTTAAATCAATGTGTAAGACTACTACAGTGTTTAAATCAATGTGTAATACTACTACAGTGTTTAAATCAATGTGTAAGACAACTACAGTGTTTAAATCAATGTGTAAGACTACTACAGTGTTTAAATCAATGTGTAAGACAACTACAGTGTTTAAATCAATGTGTAAGACTACTACAGTGTTTAAATCAATGTGTAAGACTACTACAGTGTTTAAATCAATGTGTAAGACAACTACAGTGTTTAAATCAATGTGTAAGACTACTACAGTGTTTAAATCAATGTGTAAGACAACTAAAGTGTTTAAATCAATGTGTAAGACAACTACAGTGTTTAAATCAATGTGTAAGAGTACTACAGTGTTTAAATCAATGTGTAAGACAACTACAGTGTTTAAATCAATGTGTAAGACTAATATAGTGTTTAAATCAATGTGTTAGACTAATATAGTGTTAAATCAATGTGTTAGACTAATATAGTGTTTAAATCAATGTGTATGACAACTACAGTGTTTAAATCAATGTGTAAGACTAATATAGTGTTTAAATCAATGTGTTAGACTAATATAGTGTTAAATCAATGTGTTAGACTAATATAGTGTTTAAATCAATGTGTATGACAACTACACTGTTTAAATCAATGTGTAAGACTACTACAGTGTTTAAATCAATGTGTAAGACTACTTCAGTGTTTAAATCAATGTGTATGACAACTACAGTGTTTAAATCAATGTGTAAGCCTACTACAGTGTTGAAATCAATGTGTAAGACTAATATAGTGTTTAAATCAATGTATAAGACTACTACAGTGTTTATATCAATGTGTAAGACTACTACAGTGTTTAAATCAATGTGTAAGACTACTGCAGTGTTTAAATCAATGTGTAAGATTAATATAGTGTTTAAATCAATGTGTAAGACTACTACAGTGTTTAAATCAATGTGTAAGACTACTACAGTGTTTAAATCAATGTGTAAGACTACTACAGTGTTTAATTCAATGTGTAAGACTACTACAGTGTTTAAATCAATGTGTAAGACTACTACAGTGTTTAAATCAATGTGTTAGACTAATATAGTGTTTAAATCAATGTGTAAGACAACTACAGTGTTTAAATCAATGTTTAAGACTAATATAGTGTTTAAATCAATGTGTAAGACAACTAAAGTGTTTATATCAATGTGTAAGACTACTACAGTGTTTAGATCAATGTGTAAGACTAATATAGTTTTTAAATCAATGTGTTATAAGACTACTACAGTGTTTATATCAATGTGTAAGACTACTACAGTGTTTAAATCAATGTGTAAGACTACTACAGTGTTTAAATTAATGTGTAAGACTAATATAGTGTTTAAATCAATGTGTAAGACTACTACAGTGTTTAAATAAATGTGTAAATCAACTATAGTGTTTCAATCAATGTGTAAGACTAATACAGTGTTTAAATTAATGTGTAAGACTAATATAGTGTTTAAATCAATGTGTAAGACTACTACAGTGTTTAAATAAATGTGTAAATCAACTATAGTGTTTCAATCAATGTGTAAGACTAATACAGTGTTTAAATCAATGTGTAATACTACTACAGTGTTTAAATCAATGTGTAAGACTACTACAGTGTTTAAATCAATGTGTAAGACAACTACAGTGTTTTAATCAATGTGTAAGACTACTACAGTGTTTAAATCAATGTGTAAGCCTACTACAGTGTTTAAATCAACGTGTAAGACTAATATAGTGTTTAAATCAATGTGTTAGACTAATATAGTGTTTAAATCAATGTGTAATACTACTACAGTGTTTAAATCAATGTGTAAGACTAATACAGTGTTTAAATCAATGTGTAAGACTACTACAGTGTTTAAATCTATGTGTAAGACTACTACAGTGTTTAAATCAATGTGTAAGACTAATATAGTGTTTAAATCAATGTGTAAGACTACTACAGTGTTTAAATCAATGTGTAAAACACCTATAGTGTTTTAATCAATGTGTAAGACTACTAGTGTTTAAATCAATGTGTAAGACTAATATAGTGTTTAAATCAATGTGTAAGACTACTACAGTGTTTAAATCAATGTGTAAGACTACTAGTGTTTAAATCAATGTGTAAGACTAATATAGTGTTTAAATCAATGTGTAAGACTACTACAGTGTTTAAATCAATGTGTAAAACAACTATAGTGTTTAAATCAATGTGTAAGACTACTACAGTGTTTAAATCAATGTGTAATACTACTACAGTGTTTAAATCAATGTGTAAGACTACTACAGTGTTTAAATCAATGTGTAAGACTACTACAGTGTTTAAATCAATGTGTAAGACTACTACAGTGTTTAAATCAATGTGTAAGACTACTACAGTGTTTAAATCAATGTGTAAGACTACTACAGTGTTTAAATCTATGTGTAAGACTACTACAGTGTTTAAATCAATGTGTAAGACTAATATA
Organism: Glandiceps talaboti; assembly: GCF_964340395.1. Taxonomy (NCBI): domain Eukaryota; kingdom Metazoa; phylum Hemichordata; class Enteropneusta; family Spengelidae; genus Glandiceps; species Glandiceps talaboti. The sequence goes on along the minus strand of NC_135557.1, from coordinate 642,335 downwards.
GTGTTTAAATCAATGTGTAAAACACCTATAGTGTTTTAATCAATGTGTAAGACTAATACAGTGTTTAAATCAATGTGTAATACTACTACAGTGTTTAAATCAATGTGTAAGACTACTACAGTGTTTAAATCAATGTGTAAGACAACTATAGTGTTTAAATCAATGTGTAAGACTAATATAGTGTTTAAATCAATGTGTAAGACTACTACAGTGTTTAAATCAATGTGTAAAACAACTATAGTGTTTAAATCAATGTGTAAGACTAATACAGTGTTTAAATCAATGTGTAATACTACTACAGTGTTTAAATCAATGTGTAAGACTACTACAGTGTTTAAATCAATGTGTAAGACTACTACAGTGTTTAAATCAATGTGTAAGACAACTACAGTGTTTAAATCAATGTGTAAGACTACTACAGTGTTTAAATCAATGTGTAAGACAACTACAGTGTTTAAATCAATGTGTAAGACTACTACAGTGTTTAAATCAATGTGTAAGACTACTACAGTGTTTAAATCAATGTGTAATACTACTACAGTGTTTAAATCAATGTGTAATACTACTACAGTGTTTTAATCAATAACTACAGTGTTTAAATCAATGTGTAAGACTACTAGAGTGTTTAAATCAACGTGTAAGACTAATATAGTTTTTAAATCAATGTGTAAGACTACTACAGTGTTTAAATCAATGTGTAAGACTACTACAGTGTTTAAATCAATGTGTAATACTACTACAGTGTTTAAATCAATGTGTAAGACAACTACAGTGTTTAAATCAATGTGTAAGACTACTACAGTGTTTAAATCAATGTGTAAGACAACTACAGTGTTTAAATCAATGTGTAAGACTACTACAGTGTTTAAATCAATGTGTAAGACTACTACAGTGTTTAAATCAATGTGTAAGACTAATACAGTGTTTAAATCAATGTGTAAGGCTACTACAGTGTTTAAATCAATGTGTAAGACAACTAAAGTGTTTAAATCAATGTGTAAGACAACTACAGTGTTTAAATCAATGTGTAAGACTACTACAGTGTTTAAATCAATGTGTAAGACAACTACAGTGTTTAAATCAATGTGTAAGACTAATATAGTGTTTAAATCAATGTGTTAGACTAATATAGTGTTAAATCAATGTGTTAGACTAATATAGTGTTTAAATCAATGTGTATGACAACTACACTGTTTAAATCAATGTGTAAGACTACTACAGTGTTTAAATCAATGTGTAAGACTACTTCAGTGTTTAAATCAATGTGTATGACAACTACAGTGTTTAAATCAATGTGTAAGCCTACTACAGTGTTGAAATCAATGTGTAAGACTAATATAGTGTTTAAATCAATGTATAAGACTACTACAGTGTTTATATCAATGTGTAAGACTACTACAGTGTTTAAATCAATGTGTAAGACTACTGCAGTGTTTAAATCAATGTGTAAGATTAATATAGTGTTTAAATCAATGTGTAAGACTACTACAGTGTTTAAATCAATGTGTAAGACTACTACAGTGTTTAAATCAATGTGTAAGACTACTACAGTGTTTAATTCAATGTGTAAGACTACTACAGTGTTTAAATCAATGTGTAAGACTACTACAGTGTTTAAATCAATGTGTTAGACTAATATAGTGTTTAAATCAATGTGTAAGACAACTAAAGTGTTTATATCAATGTGTAAGACTACTACAGTTTTTAAATCAATGTGTAAGACTAATATAGTTTTTAAATCAATGTGTTATTAGACTACTACAGTGTTTATATCAATGTGTAAGACTACTACAGTGTTTAAATCAATGTGTAAGACTACTACAGTGTTTAAATTAATGTGTAAGACTAATATAGTGTTTAAATCAATGTGTAAGACTACTACAGTGTTTAAATAAATGTGTAAATCAACTATAGTGTTTCAATCAATGTGTAAGACTAATACAGTGTTTAAATCAATGTGTAATACTACTACAGTGTTTAAATCAATGTGTAAGACTACTACAGTGTTTAAATCAATGTGTAAGACAACTACAGTGTTTTAATCAATGTGTAAGACTACTACAGTGTTTAAATAAATGTGTAAATCAACTATAGTGTTTCAATCAATGTGTAAGACTAATACAGTGTTTAAATCAATGTGTAATACTACTACAGTGTTTAAATCAATGTGTAAGACTACTACAGTGTTTAAATCAATGTGTAAGACAACTACAGTGTTTTAATCAATGTGTAAGACTACTACAGTGTTTAAATCAATGTGTAAGCCTACTACAGTGTTTAAATCAATGTGTAAGACTAATATAGTGTTTAAATCAATGTGTTAGACTAATATAGTGTTTAAATCAATGTGTAATACTACTACAGTGTTTAAATCAATGTGTAAGACTAATACAGTGTTTAAATCAATGTGTAAGACTACTACAGTGTTTAAATCAATGTGTAAGACTACTACAGTGTTTAAATCTATGTGTAAGACTACTACAGTGTTTAGATCAATGTGTAAGACTAATATAGTGTTTAAATCAATGTGTAAGACTACTACAGTGTTTAAATCAATGTGTAAAACACCTATAGTGCTTTAATCAATGTGTAAGACTAATACAGTGTTTAAATCAATGTGTAATACTACTACAGTGTTTAAATCAATGTGTAAGACTACTACAGTGTTTAAATCAATGTGTAAGACAACTATAGTGTTTAAATCAATGTGTAAGACTACTACAGTGTTTAAATCAATGTGTAAGACTACTAGTGTTTAAATCAATGTGTAAGACTAATATAGTGTTTAAATCAATGTGTAAGACTACTACAGTGTTTAAATCAATGTGTAAAACAACTATAGTGTTTAAATCAATGTGTAAGACTAATACAGTGTTTAAATCAATGTGTAATACTACTACAGTGTTTAAATCAATGTGTAAGACTACTACAGTGTTTAAATCAATGTGTAAGACTACTACAGTGTTTAAATCAATGTGTAAGACTACTACAGTGTTTAAATCAATGTGTAAGACAACTACAGTGTTTAAATCAATGTGTAAGACTACTACAGTGTTTAAATCAATGTGTAAGACAACTACAGTGTTTAAATCAATGTGTAAGACTACTACAGTGTTTAAATCAATGTGTAAGACTACTACAGTGTTCAAATCAATGTGTAATACTACTACAGTGTTTAAATCAATGTGTTAGACTAATATAGTGTTTAAATCAATGTGTAATACTACTACAGTGTTTAAATCAATGTGTAATACTACTACAGTGTTTTAATCGACTACTACAGTGTTTAAATCAACGTGTAAGACTACTACAGTGTTTAAATCAACGTGTAAGACTAATATAGTTTTTAAATCAATGTGTAAGACTACTACAGTGTTTAAATCAATGTGTAAGACTACTACAGTGTTTAAATCAATGTGTAATACTACTACAGTGTTTAAATCAATGTGTAAGACAACTACAGTGTTTAAATCAATGTGTAAGACTACTACAGTGTTTAAATCAATGTGTAAGACAACTACAGTGTTTAAATCAATGTGTAAGACTACTACAGTGTTTAAATCAATGTGTAAGACTACTACAGTGTTTAAATCAATGTGTAAGACAACTACAGTGTTTAAATCAATGTGTAAGACTACTACAGTGTTTAAATCAATGTGTAAGACAACTAAAGTGTTTAAATCAATGTGTAAGACAACTACAGTGTTTAAATCAATGTGTAAGACTACTACAGTGTTTAAATCAATGTGTAAGACAACTACAGTGTTTAAATCAATGTGTAAGACTAATATAGTGTTTAAATCAATGTGTTAGACTAATATAGTGTTAAATCAATGTGTTAGACTAATATAGTGTTTAAATCAATGTGTATGACAACTACACTGTTTAAATCAATGTGTAAGACTACTACAGTGTTTAAATCAATGTGTAAGACTACTTCAGTGTTTAAATCAATGTGTATGACAACTACAGTGTTTAAATCAATGTGTAAGCCTACTACAGTGTTGAAATCAATGTGTAAGACTAATATAGTGTTTAAATCAATGTATAAGACTACTACAGTGTTTATATCAATGTGTAAGACTACTACAGTGTTTAAATCAATGTGTAAGACTACTGCAGTGTTTAAATCAATGTGTAAGATTAATATAGTGTTTAAATCAATGTGTAAGACTACTACAGTGTTTAAATCAATGTGTAAGACTACTACAGTGTTTAAATCAATGTGTAAGACTACTACAGTGTTTAATTCAATGTGTAAGACTACTACAGTGTTTAAATCAATGTGTAAGACTACTACAGTGTTTAAATCAATGTGTTAGACTAATATAGTGTTTAAATCAATGTGTAAGACAACTACAGTGTTTAAATCAATGTTTAAGACTAATATAGTGTTTAAATCAATGTGTAAGACAACTAAAGTGTTTATATCAATGTGTAAGACTACTACAGTGTTTAAATCAATGTGTAAGACTACTACAGTGTTTAAATCAATGTGTAAGACTAATACAGTGTTTAAATCAATGTGTAAGACTACTACAGTGTTTAAATCAATGTGTAAGACAACTAAAGTGTTTAAATCAATGTGTAAGACAACTACAGTGTTTAAATCAATGTGTATGACAACTGCAGTGTTTAAATCAATGTGTAAGACTACTACAGTGTTTAAATCAATGTGTAAGACTACTACAGTGTTTAAATCAATGTGTATGACAACTACAGTGTTTAAATCAATGTGTAAGCCTACTACAGTGTTGAAATCAATGTGTAAGACTAATATAGCGTTTAAATCAATGTGTAAGACTACTACAGTGTTTATATCAATGTGTAAGACTACTACAGTGTTTAAATCAATGTGTAAGACTACTACAGTGTTTAAATCAATGTGTAAGATTAATATAGTGTTTAAATCAATGTGTAAGACTACTACAGTGTTTAAATCAATGTGTAAGACTACTACAGTGTTTAAATCAATGTGTATGACAACTACAGTGTTTAAATCAATGTGTAAGACTACTAGAGTGTTTAAATCAATGTGTAAGACTACTAGAGTGTTTAAATCAATGTGTAAGACTACTACAGTGTTTACATCAATGTGTAAGACAACTACAGTGTTTAAATCAATGTGTAAGACTAATATAGTGTTTAAATCAATGTGTTAGACTAATATAGTGTTTAAATCAATGTGTAAGACAACTACAGTGTTTAAATCAATGTTTAAGACTAATATAGTGTTTAAATCAATGTGTAAGACTACTACAGTGTTTATATCAATGTGTAAGACTACTACAGTGTTTAAATCAATGTGTAAGCCTACTACATTGTTGAAATCAATGTGTAAGACTAATATAGTGTTTAAATCAATGTGCAAGACTACTACAGTGTTTATATCAATGTGTAAGACTACTACAGTGTTTAAATCAATGTGTAAGACTACTACAGTGTTTAAATCAATGTGTATGACAACTGCAGTGTTTAAATCAATGTGTAAGACTACTACAGTGTTTAAATCAATGTGTAAGACTACTACAGTGTTTAAATCAATGTGTATGACAACTACAGTGTTTAAATCAATGTGTAAGCCTACTACAGTGTTGAAATCAATGTGTAAGACTAATATAGCGTTTAAATCAATGTGTAAGACTACTACAGTGTTTATATCAATGTGTAAGACTACTACAGTGTTTAAATCAATGTGTAAGACTACTACAGTGTTTAAATCAATGTGTAAGATTAATATAGTGTTTAAATCAATGTGTAAGACTACTACAGTGTTTAAATCAATGTGTAAGACTACTACAGTGTTTAAATCAATGTGTATGACAACTACAGTGTTTAAATCAATGTGTAAGACTACTAGAGTGTTTAAATCAATGTGTAAGACTACTAGAGTGTTTAAATCAATGTGTAAGACTACTACAGTGTTTACATCAATGTGTAAGACTAATATAGTGTTTAAATCAATGTGTTAGACTAATATAGTGTTTAAATCAATGTGTAAGACAACTACAGTGTTTAAATCAATGTTTAAGACTAATATAGTGTTTAAATCAATGTGTAAGACTACTACAGTGTTTATATCAATGTGTAAGACTACTACAGTGTTTAAATCAATGTGTAAGCCTACTACATTGTTGAAATCAATGTGTAAGACTAATATAGTGTTTAAATCAATGTGCAAGACTACTACAGTGTTTATATCAATGTGTAAGACTACTACAGTGTTTAAATCAATGTGTAAGACTACTACAGTGTTGAAATCAATGTGTAAGACTACTACAGTGTTTAAATCAATGTGTAAGACTACTACAGCGTTTAAATCAATGTGTAATCTACTACAGTGTTTAAATCAATGTGTAAGACTACTACAGTGTTTAAATCAATGTGTAAGACAACTACAGTGTTTAAATCAATGTGTAAGACTACTACAGTGTTTAAATCAATGTGTAAGACTACTACAGTGTTTAAATCAAAGTGTATGACTACTACAGTGTTTAAATCAATGTGTAAGACTACTACACTGTTTAAATCAATGTGTAAGACTACTACAGTGTTTAAATCAATGTGTAAGACTACTACAGTGTTTAAATCAATGTGTAAGACTAATATAGTGTTTAAATCAATGTGTTAGACTAATATAGTGTTTAAATCAATGTGTAAGACAACTACAGTGTTTAAATCAATGTTTAAGACTAATATAGTGTTTGGTTTAAATCAATGTGTAAGACTACTACAGTTTTTAAATCAATGTGTAATACTATTATAGTGTTTAGATCAATGTGTAAGACTAATACAGTGTTTAAATCAATGTGTTAGACAACTACAGTGTTTAAATCAATGTTTAAGACTAATATAGTGTTTAAATCAATGGGTGTAAGACTACTACGGTGTTTATATCAATGTGTAAGACTACTACAGTGTTTAAATCAATGTGTAAGCCTACTACAGTGTTGAAATCAATGTGTAAGACTAATATAGTGTTTAAATCAATGTGTAAGACTACTACAGTGTTTATATCAATGTGTAAGACTACTACAGTGTTTAAATCAATGTGTAAGACTACTACAGTGTTTAAATCAATGTGTAAGACTAATATAGTATTTAAATCAATGTTTAAGACTACTACAGTGTTTAAATCAATGTGTAAGACTAATATAGTGTTTAAATCAATGTGTAAGACTACTACAGTGTTTAAATCAATGTGTAAGACTACTACAGTGTTTAAATCAATGTGTAAGACTACTACAGTGTTTAAATCAATGTGTAAGACTACTACAGTGTTTAAATTAATGTGTAAGACTACTACAGTGTTTAAATCAACGTGTAAGACTAATATAGTGTTGAAATCAATGTGTAAGACTACTACAGTGTTTAAATCAATGTGTAAGACTACTACAGTGTTTAAATCAATGTGTAAGACTAATATCGTGTTTAAATCAATGTGTAAGACAACTACAGTGTTTAAATCAATGTTTAAGACTAATATAGTGTTTGGTTTAAATCAATGTGTAAGACTATTATAGTGTTTAGATCAATGTGTAAGACTAATACAGTGTTTAAATCAATGTGTAAGACAACTACAGTGTTTAAATCAATGTGTAAGACTAATATAGTGTTTAAATCAATGTGTTAGGCTAATATAGTGTTTAAATCAATGTGTAAGACAACTACTGTGTTTAAATCAATGTTTAAGACTAATATAGTGTTTAAATCAATGTGTAAGACTACTACAGTGTTTATATCAATGTGTAAGACTACTACAGTGTTTAAATCAATGTGTAAGCCTACTACAGTGTTGAAATCAATGTGTAAGACTAATATAGTGTTTAAATCAATGTGTAAGACTACTACAGTGTTTATATCAATGTGTAAGACTACTACAGTGTTTAAATCAATGTGTAAGATTACTACAGTGTTTAAATCAATGTGTAAGACTAATATAATGTTCCGGTCACAACCTACATGTACGATTTTTATTGAATAGGGACGCGATTTACGACGTACGATCGCCTGGGAAAGAGAGTTGGTGGCCCAGATCGACCCAATGTGGAGGAAAATGTTGTTAAGCCAATAATCATAGATGAGAATGCAGATAGTAATGATTATACAGGTGCTATGTCTGCAGTGAATGAAATAACATATCACAATTGGTGTAAATTCTTAGATGGCTATGATGTTATGGTGACTTCACTAGGATTCAAACGTTGCCGTGTATCACTCCCAAAACTTCCAGGTGGGTTTAAATTCAATGAAATTAGGTATCTGGTAAAACGTTTGATTAACTTTTACAGTAGCATGGAAACCCCAGACTTCAATCATAATTGTCGCTATTTAGGGACAGGTAAGTTTCTTCGGCGGGGGGGAGGGGTTGATTGGGTGGTCAACCTGTTTTTGAACCTGGCAGTGGGCGGGTGGGTGCACGTCCAACTCGGCCCATTTCCAACTCGGCCCACCAACTCGGCCCACCGTCTGCCAACTCGGCCCACCAACTCGGCCCACTCTCTGCCAACTCGGCCCACTCTCTGCCAACTTGACATCATGCGATCTACATTGTATATGTACTAGTATGTCAACCCATAGTGTCTTTACAAGTAGTAGTAGTAGTATACCGATGTCGGTGTTGGAGCAAAGGATTTTTTCTCTGATTATATGAATATTACTAGTATTTGATATTATTCCGTCATCGACTCAAGACCTTGGCTTTAAATGACACAAACATTTTCGTCATGACGTGCGTGGGCTGAGTTGGCATGTAAATGGGCCGAGTTGGCATGTAAATGGGCCGAGTTGGCATGTGAATGGGCCGAGTTGGCAATCACGTGGGCCGAGTTGGCGATGGGACGAGTTGGCAATGGGCCGAGTTGGTCATGCTGTTTTGAAAATTGTGGATGGGGGGGGGGGGGGTCATTGTGTTTTGGATTGTGATTGAAGAAAAAAACATTTTCTGCAATGGCATAATATAACCTTGTCTGAACTGACTGTAACATGCATAATTTATTATTGTCCCTGTTTCTTACATAAATTCTTTAATGTTGACGTAAGAGTTCAAACATAACTATACAAATACATTACAGAACATGTCATGTAAATGCTTGCCTGTTTCAAAATTAATACTTCACGTATATTGCACTCTGGGGCAAAATTGAACTTGAAGGTTTTGTAATGGTAATCTTCAGAGATTGTTTATAAAAGAAGCCAATCTAAATAATTCTGCTCTTCAGTATGAAGAGTAGATGCACTTTCTTATTTTGGACACCACATGTTATCGACACTACAAATCACCACATCTGATCAGATTCCACTTTATATTTAAGCAATAATGGCGAGTGACGAATGGCGAGTGCTATATGGAGTGAATTGTACCAAATTCGAGTGTATACCCGCCTTCGGCGGGGGTTATTGCTATTATATTATATCAAAATATGTGTCTATTTCTTCTAAATGTGATTCTGTTGTTATTTACATGTATATGCCTGAGACAGAAAAAGATCGTCGGTAATAGATCGTCGGGAACGAGCATATTTTGATGAGTGGATACGTTCATGTCGCCCCCCCCCCCACACACACACGCTGCATGAACACAAACCATACACTGCATTGCATTGCATTGATCGGCGTTTAATCAGTTGAATCGGAGAAAGCTCGAGACAGTAAATCAGAGAGGCGACGTTACACAGTCTACTTTAATTCAATGGTTAACAAATTGAACATTGACTGAACCTGAAAATGTACAGTTTTGAAATAATCCTGACGCACTTAAAAGTTAAATTGGTGTTGCTTGATTCAACGAGAGCAGGCCCGACACTGAGACGGCGCGTTGTACTATTCATATGCTAGTTTAGGGGCCCATTTTACCACTGCCAGCCGTGGTAAAATGGGATTTTACCTTATCCAATCAGAATGGCACATAGTAGCATGATATAATATAATAAGTATATAATTAAGCAATAAACCACCCCCTGGGGATGGTATACCAAGAGGTTTTGACCAGGGAACGAAATATATGCACGAGCGATAGCGAGTGCATATATTGAGTTCACTGATCAAAACGGAGTGGTATACCTTCCCCAGGGGGTGGTTTAATTATCGCTATTATATTATACTAGCATATTGAAAATATCGGAAGCAAGATAAGAACTAACGTTTTCTCGTTTCGTATGTTTATGTGCCTCTGTGATTAATTTGCATGACAATAACACTGCTTTCAAGACAGCTGATCTTGGCCTCAACGTGAACGTCGTGCAGAGCGACTGGATTTATTTTGTCTGCTGGTCATTTCTAGGGATAATCTGTACAGTGATATGTGCACATATTCCCTTCTCAAGCTTTCCCCCTATCTTTCATGGTCTAGATGCTATCAAAGTCCATTTTGAATATATTTACCCAGTGATGTCAATAATTATGTGATAGTGCTATCCCAAAAGGTAAAGTATCTGTGAGACAGTCCAGCAGTCCATATTGAGTCATGGGGGGGGGGGGGGGGGGGGGGGGTTCTCCATGTTTTAGAATAAAGTGATGGGGGGGGGGGGGGTCAGTCTGTTTAAGCTCTGCTGTCAGCGATAGGTTGATTTTTTAGCAGTGTCTGTCTTCTGTTTGTCAACTTTTTCTATTTTCATCTTCTCGGATGAAAGCAACAGTCAGAATACTTCGATAGTTGGTGTGCATGTTCGGGGGAGGGGGGGGGGCATTCAGATTCATGCCAAGTTGATCTGCGCCATTTTCAATTTTTTTAAAGAATTTTTTCACAAATGATATTTTCATCATCTTCTTAAATACTACTTGTCAGAACGCTTTGATATCTGGCGTGTCAATGTGCAGAGGATAGCTTACTCAGATTTGTTAATTTCAAGTCAGCACATCTTTTCTATTTTCGATAATTTTTTTATTGTATTTATTAAACTGTAAATTAGATGCATGTTTATTTTCACCGACACCATATTGGAAATCAGCCCACTAGACTGAAGTAAACAGCCACTTTTCAAAAGACACTACATTGACGGTAGACAACAAACAATATAGGTCTAGTGCATCCCAGAAAATAAGATTTTTAAGGTTTTTAACCTGAAACTATAAAAGGAGACTTTAATGATCATAAGCTAGATTAAATAGGGTTCGTAACATTCTAGTTTATCTACAAATCGACTTTTAATATCGCTTAGAGCTCTAAATTTGGCCCGGGCAGTCTATAAGGTGTCCCAGCCAGTATTATTATAAACATTATTATTATTACTATATACTATTGTTTAATGATTACAAGTGAAGGGGTTTAAATATTATAATAATGAAAAATGTTGGGAGGACTTTAGAGGAATATCACATGGTTGTTGTGTAAGAGGTGTAAAGGTTGACGTTTTACACCAATAACTAATTGTTCAACATTTCCCATTCAAGCTTGGTACTTGCCATGTATATGAATAAAAGTATAACAATATTATTTTATTTATGACTAAATTGGCACTAGCACTGTGGCCCAGCGAAGATCTCAATTGTCCAGTATTCCCTGAAGCATTTAGGCACTAATATTTGATTGACAGCTAGCGGTAGCGGTAGCAATAACTCAGATTTTCACAAAACCCCTTTGGTCTCTACTTACGATTTTTCTGACATATATGCCAAAAGTAAGGAATTTGTTTGTAAAAATTTTATCCTTCGAATTTTACATAAATATTGCCTATTAATGCATAATATGGTGATTTAGGTTATCATGGGAACAGATGTTCCTAAAATGATAACTATTTTTGAACTCAGCATAACAAACTACTCAAGATAGGATGGTCAATATGCAAATAAACTATGTTATAATTAGATTTATCATGTTATTTTCCAGATATGTAGGTTTTTAACCAACACAACATTTTTTTACTGTACTCTATATTTCTATGGAAACAGCCATCCTATTTTAGGTAATTTGTGTTACAACAGATAGCCCCATGTCATACATGTCAAAAACAAGGAAATATTTTCATTAATTTTAATTTTTTTCGTCAAATTTTGGAAAAATCATCCTCATATTATGGTGATTTTGGTTACCATGGCAATGGAGGTTAGTAAAATGACCCCCTTTTTTGAACTCAGCATCCAAAACTACCCCAGGTAGGGTGGTTAATATTGAAATAAACTCGATTATTATAAAATTATTATTATTATATAATATTATTTAATTATTACAAGTGAAGGGGTTTAAATATTATATAATAATAAAGCATTATGCTGGAGACAATTTAGAGGAATGGTGCCTTTTGGTCCTATTGTCAATAAAATGTATCCGTTTGAGCATATATTTGCTATGCCGCCTCATATTTGCTATGCTGACTGACGTTTGAGGGCGCCCTTTCACAACTTTATCTGTACATACTTAATCCTGCATTCAATTTGTGAGAGTCGAAAATATAATAAAAGTAATTTCAAAATTGCATGTCAGGAAGATGAAAAAGTTAAGGGGTGTAGTACTATATCATAATGAAAATGTCTGGGAGGACTTTTGTTGAATATCACTGAAGTTGAAGTTTACTACTCAATTAATTTTGCGACCTTTCTCATTCAAGCTCAAGTTATAACAGTTTGGAGTTTGGTTACTCCTCTGTATATGAATATAAATATAAGAATTATTTAATTTCTTACTAATTATGCACAACTAATTATGTTCAAATCGAACGTATGTCATTATACTGTGGAGTGCGCCCTGTCGACAAAACTCTAATATTTGTATATACTATCATCAGTTCTGTGCAATGACAAAACATAGATCAGTGTGAAATATCCCCAGGAATCTATAGAGTTTGTTCTAACCTAAATTATATATTTCTATATGCCAGTGTAACTGACTGTGACTTCACAAGTTTCGGACTAGTTTGACTTTTACCAATATTTCTCCCGGGGTGGAACCAGTGGCCATTTCTGATAGGGGTGTGTCGTCATAGGCCCAAAAATCAATATCCCATTATCAAATATAATGCAAAGTGGACCCGTTTTAGACTCTTGAGTTCGAAAAAACCCCTGACCCCCATTTTAGACCAATGGCTAGAAAACGAACCCAAAAGGTCGGCACATAAATGTATACTCAAATAAGGGACGAGGCCCCCCCCCCCGATATTTGTCTGAATAGCTCGCATCACGACCGAGCAAAGTTAATAGGCAAAATACATTGTTCTGTAATGATTTATAAAGTTGCTGATGACATTCCCTGAAAACAATATTTGCAATGAGTCTTACAATATTTGTAATATTATTCCGAAATCCCTGCTGTTTTCAATTCATCGTAGACATTCACAACATACTGTAACAAATATCCCTCGCCGGCCATTCAGCAAATTCATTTAACATAATGTAATACAGTGTAAAGTCCAAAGTAATTATATTATTCCACAAAGTGTTTAGTAGTAGTATTTCTACTATGCAGCAGTACATTGACAGGTATGAATATTTTGATTATACAGTGTTGCAAAGTTTACTGAAGAGATTATCAATTAATCGACTGTAATAATTTGAGCCAGGTTTTTGAGCTATTGCCGTGCTTATTTTATTGTGGAGTCAAATGATGTATCCATTCTTGGCAAAACTTGGCCTCAGATTTCTGTTTGCTATGAAGAGAGGTGTACTTGATATTTAAGGATCATTTACAGAAAGAATAGTTACCAACGTTAGATTTGTTTACGAATTACGTCACTGTTCCCAATCAATGTCGCTTATCAGATGTCACACTAAATGTATTTCTTCCCATCGGAAAGTTTAACTGAAAGTAAGGGAATTTATGATCGTAACATATTCAGTCATAAAATTATCAGGTTTCTGGCAATTTCCATGACTTCTTTAGAAAGATTGCAGTTCAATAATATTTGGAAGCAACAGCATAAAGTTAGCGCTAAATATCGTGATTACGTGATCACAATCAATTCCAGTGAACCAGATGCACATGTGGTAATGTTTGTGCCTCCCGTATGGTACGGACGGACTATCCTGTCTGTCAGTGTCACATTTTGCTTCTTATCGTCAAGGTGTTGTAAGAATTTGAAAATAATCTGTGTCTGATCAACATAATTTCTCTTCCACTAAAGTTTAGACAACATTTCGTTGTACTCACTTATGTGAACGTTGTTGATCATGCTTGAGATGTCACACTGACCTCGTTTCCTTCGACGTCTGTATGAAAATAGGTCAAGCGTTCCTCATGTCATCTCAGTTTCACGCTTGCTCGCGATTTAGACATCGTTAAAGTTCTGTTGATTTAGTGTATGCATTCTCCTTATCGAGGTAAATTTCGAACACAAGATGGAATCGGTTTATAATATAATTATGATAAATGAATACCAGATTTAAACTGAATGCCTCTCGTAAGGGAATCACTAATATTAACATGCAAATAACTCATTAAACTAAAAAAACTAAGGTAACAGGCTTTGTTTTTGGACAAGCGTGCTTTCTTAGGTTAATGTATATGCCAAATTATACGGAATTTGAAGAGTGCATGATACTGCTTAATTACTGAATATCGTTCATTATTCAAAATACTCATTAAAGGTAAAAGTTGTTGGAACAAACTTCATAGGACAAGTGCGTGTTGTCATGGTTGATATATGTACCAGATCATGCGAAATTTGAAGCTTGCATTTTTAATATATAACTTAATTACCTAAAATCATTAATTATGCAATTTTTTCATTAAAACTTACGGTAAGCTATATCAAATATTTTATAGGACATATCCGCTTTGTTATGGTTAACGTATGTACTAAATTATATTGAAATCCAAGTATGCAGTCTTAAGATATAGCCTAACTACCGGAAATTATTAATTATGCAAATTATTTTATTAACACTGTAAGGTACATCAACTAACCCTATAGGACATACACAATTTGTTATGGTTAATGTATGTACTGAATTGTATTGAAATTGAAGTATGCAGTCGTAAGATATAGCCTAATTACCAAGAATCATTAATTATGCAAATTATTCATTAACACTGAAAGGTACACCAACAAGCTTTGCAGGACATATGCGACTGTTATGGTTAACGTGTACACTGAATTATATTGAAATTGAAGTATGTATTCTTAAGATATAGCCTAATTACCGAAAATCATTAATTATGCAAATTATTCATTAACACTGTAAGGTACATCGACAAACTTGATAGGACATATGTGTTTTCTTATGGTTAACGTATGTACTAAATTATGTTGAATATGATGTATGCATTCTTAAGATATAGCCTAATTACCAAAAATATTTAATTATGCAAATTATTCGTTAACGCTGTAAGGTACATCAACAAATTTTATAGGACAGATGTATGTTGTTATGTTTAACGAATGTACTGAATTATATTGAAATTGAAGTATGCAGTTTTAAGATATTGTTTAATTAGTTGATTTCATTAATATGCATATTTCTCTAATTAAACATCACTAGATCTGGCTCAAAACCTAACCCGGTCTAGCCATTACCCTATAGAGTATAAATTCCAAATTTCATTACAATTGAGCCAGCCGATTTTTAGAAAATGACACAGACACACACATGGACAGACAGACATCCCCTTTTAATACCTCCCATACCCTTACGGGAGGTAAAAACTATTTCATGATATTAATGACGTGTGTGTGTGTGTGTGTGTGTGTGTGTGTGTGTGTGTGTGTGTGTGTGTGTGTGTGTGTGTGTGTGTATGTATGTATGTATGTATGTATGTATGTATGTATGTATTTATGTGTGTATGTATGTATGTATGTATGTATGTATGTATGTATGTATGTATGTATGTATGTATGCGTGTGTGTGTGTGTGTGTGTGTGTGTGTGTGTGTGTGTGCGCGCGCGTGTGTGTGTGTGTATTTGGGCATCAGAAATAAGTGATATTAGAAGTTCAAAACAATTCCTCTTTAGCACAACTGAACTGGTAAGGTTCGTGCGTTTGTCTGGGCATTCCTCTGGACATGCCGTATCCAATTTCATTCAACCCCACTCTTGCAAGCAAACGCACAAATTTCTGCTGATGCAACGAAATATGAAGTCTGTGTGGGTACGTTTCGGACAGTGCCGGTTGTGGTTTACGACATTATTCAAACCAGGCACAAATGTAATATATCACATGGGACATGTGCAGCTTACAAACTGGCCACTTGTATAATTCAGCGAAATAAAAACTTTGCTAATTTAATTTTATTAAGTTCAATTTCGTAGTTTCGTAACCCACATTTCATGACCCATAATTTGTTGTTTCATTACTCAAAAGCAGAACTGGAAGAAAGTGAAGATGGAGATTTACATTCAGACAAAGAAGAGGGTGATAATCTGAAAAGGATTATATTGGTGCCAAAAGTATTGCATGACAATTGGTTTCGAGCCCTTGATACTTGGAATTGGTTGGCAGAGTCGATGGGGTATGATGATGGCCAGACGACATCTGTTCCAAAGTTACAATGTAAGTCTTAGGCCAGGAAAAAAGTTGTTTTGGTCATGGCATTCTGCTCAAAGTGATAGGTCAGTCACTAATCACATGCCTTGAAGAGCTTTCCTTCTTTCCGGCATATTTTAGGTTTAGTGTTTATACATTCAGTACAGGTTGGGTAACTAACAATTGCTTGTTCTCCTGATATTAAATCACTAACAATGACAGCAGATGACAGGAAACAGTGATGACGGAATAAGGGAATTTCAGCTGGTGATGTGCATTCCAGACTTTTATCTCCACTTGTGACACTAAAAAAGAGAGTGATACGCTAGTATCCAAGTGAGAGCGTGCTGAGCATAAAACACTCTCTTGTTTTGCCTTTGCGTTGCATTGTGTCACATGAGTGGTGACGTATTCTGATTTAATGATATGGTGACGTATTTTGTTGTAATAATTCAGTGACACTCCTTCTAATTATATTGTAGTCATGTCTTTATATATACGTGCATGTATTTGTTTGTTTACTGCAGTGCTAAGAATGCATAAATCAACGGCTACGCCCCAACGAGACAGAATCTGTAGATCCTATATTGAAACCAGTGATGAAAGTGAACGTTTCTTCTTAGTTCCTGAAGTAGTACTCAGTAGTTGGTTAAAGTAAGGACTTGTCATTTAACCACCTAGGGGTGTTTTACTGCAGTTTCACGAGAGTGGGGCAGGGGAGTTTACTTTACCAAATATGTTTACTAGTATTTAATACAATTATGTACTTATCTTATCGGTGTCATAAAATGGCAGCTTAACTCGATTAATTAATATTGCCTACTTGGGGAGGGGGTACCCCTATCGTACACTAATTATCATTAATACTTGGGGAGGGGTTACCTATCAAACCCTATTTAACATTGCATACTTGGGGAGGGGATACCCCTATCATACCCTAATTACCATTGTATACTTAGGGAGGGATACCCCTATCGTTCCCAAATAAACATTGCATACTTAGGGGAGGGGGATACCCCTATCATACCCTAATTACCATTGCATACTTGGGGAAGGATACCCCTATCGTGCCCAAATTAACATTGCATACTTAGGGGGGGGGGGGTTACCCCTATCATACCCTAATTACCATTCAATACTTGGGGTGGGGGATACCCCTATCATACCCTAATTAACAATGTCTACTTTGAGGGGATACCCCTATCGTACCCTAATTAGCATTGTATACTTGGGGAGGGGATACCCCTATCGTACCCTAATTAGCAATCTCTACTTGGAGAGGATACCCCTATCGTACCCTAATTAACATTGCATACTTGGGGAGGGGATACACCTATCTTACCCTAATGACCATTGCAGACTTGGGGAGGGATATCCCTATCATACCCTAATTAGCAATCTCTACTTTGAGGGGATACCCCTATCGTACCCTAATTACCTTTGAATACTTCGGGAGGGGATACCCCTATTGTACCCTAATTAACTTTGAATACTTGGGGAGGGGATACCCCTATCGTCCCCTAATTAACATTGTATACTTGGGGAGGGGATACCCCTATCGTACCATAATTAACATTGCACACTTGATTAGGGGATACATCTATCGTACCCTAATTAACTTTGAATACTTGGGGAGGGGATACCCCTATCATACCCTAATTGCCACTGCATATTTGGGGAGGGGATACCTCTATCGTACCCTAATTAACTTTGAATACTTGGGGAGGGGATACCCCTATCTTACCCCAATTACCACTGCATACTTAGGGGAGGGGATACCCCTATCGTGCCCAATTTACCACTGCATACTTGGGGAGGGGATACCCCTATCGTACCACAGGCCCAATTACCACTGCATACTTGGGGAGAGGATACCCCTATCGTACCCTAATTAACATTGCATACTTGGGGAGGGGATACCCCTATCGTACCCTAATTAACATTGCATACTTGAGGAGGGGATACCTCTATCAAACCCTAATTAACTTTGAATACTTTGGGAAGTGATACCCCTATCATACCTTAATTAACATTGCATACTTAGGGGAGGGGATACCCCTATCATACCCTAATTATCATTGCATACTTGGGGAGGGGATACCCTTATCGTACCCTTATTAACATTACATACTTTGGGAGGGGATACACCTATTATACCCTAATTAACATTGCATACTTTGGGAGGGGATACCCCTATCATACCCTTATTAACATTACATACTTTGGGAGGGGATACCCCTATAATACCCTAATTAACATTGCATACTTAGGGGAGGGGATACCCCTATTATACCCTAATTATCATTGCATACTTGGGGAGGGGATACCCCTATCGTAGTCAAATTAATATTGCATACTTGGGGTGGGGGATACCCCTATAATACCCTAATTAACATTGCATACTTAGGGGAGGGGATACCCCTATTATACCCTAATTATCATTGCATACTTGGGGAGGGGATACCCCTATCGTAGTCTAATTAATATTGCATACTTGGGGTGGGGGATACCCCTATCATACCCTAATTAACAATGTCTACTTTGAGGGGATACCCCTATCGTACCCTAATTAGCATTGTATACTTGGGGAGGGGATACCCCTATCGTACCCTAATTAGCAATCTCTACTTGGAGGGGATACCCCTATCGTACCATAATTAACATTGCACACTTGATTAGGGGATACATCTATCGTACCCTAATTAACTTTGAATACTTGGGGAGGGGATACCCCTATCATACCCTAATTGCCACTGCATATTTGGGGAGGGGATACCTCTATCGTACCCTAATTAACTTTGAATACTTGGGGAGGGGATACCCCTATCTTACCCCAATTACCACTGCATACTTAGGGGAGGGGATACCCCTATCGTGCCCAATTTACCACTGCATACTTGGGGAGGGGATACCCCTATCGTACCACAGGCCCAATTACCACTGCATACTTGGGGAGAGGATACCCCTATCGTACCCTAATTAACATTGCATACTTGGGGAGGGGATACCCCTATCGTACCCTAATTAACATTGCATACTTGAGGAGGGGATACCTCTATCAAACCCTAATTAACTTTGAATACTTTGGGAAGTGATACCCCTATCATACCTTAATTAACATTGCATACTTAGGGGAGGGGATACCCCTATCATACCCTAATTATCATTGCATACTTGGGGAGGGGATACCCTTATCGTACCCTTATTAACATTACATACTTTGGGAGGGGATACACCTATTATACCCTAATTAACATTGCATACTTTGGGAGGGGATACCCCTATCATACCCTTATTAACATTACATACTTTGGGAGGGGATACCCCTATTATACCCTAATTAACATTGCATACTTAGGGGAGGGGATACCCCTATTATACCCTAATTATCATTGCATACTTGGGGAGGGGATACCCCTATCGTAGTCTAATTAATATTGCATACTTGGGGAGGGGATACCCCTATCGTACTGTAATTAACATTGAATGCATAGTGTGGGGGGGGATACCCCTATCGTAGTCGAATTAACATTGTATACTTGGGGGGGGGGATACTCCTATCGTACTGTAATTACAATGTATACATAAGGGGGGGGGGTACCCCTATCGTACCCTAATTAACATTGTATACTTGGGGAGGGGATACCCCTATCATACCCTAATTAACATTGCCTACTTTTTAATATGGTCTACACTATGACTATACAAGTCAACACGTAGTTTAAGCTATGACTATACAAGTCAATACACAGTCTATGCTATTACTATACAAGTCAATAGACGGTCTAAGCTATGACTATACAAGTCAATGCAGTCTGAGCTATCATGACTATAAAAGTCCATGCACAGCCCAGACTAGGACTATGTAAGTCAATACACAGTCTATGCTATGACCATACAAGTCAATACACAGTCTATGCTATGACCATACAAGTCAATACACAGTGTATGGTATGACTGTACAAGTCAATACACAGTCTATGCTAAGACTATACAAGTCAATACACAGTGTATGGTATGATTATACAAGTCAATACACAGTGTATGGTATGATTATACAAGTCAATACACAGTCTATGCTAAGACTATACAAGTCAATACACAGTCTATGCTAACACTATACAAGTCAATACACAGTCTATGCTAAGACTATACAAGTCAATACACAGTCTATGCTAAGACTATACATATCAATACACAGTCTATGCTGTGACTATACAAGTCAATACACAGTCTATGCTATGACTGTACAAGTCAATACACAGTCTATGCTATGACCATACAAGTCAATACACAGTCTATGCTGTGACTATACAAGTCAATACACAGTCTATGCTATGACTATACAAGTCAATACACAGTCTATGCTATGACTGTACAAGTCAATACACAGTCTATGCTATGACTGTACAAGTCAATACATAGTCAATACATATGCCCTAAGAATCACACTCAAGTCTACTAAATGCTTGGCCATGAAGAGTGTGCCGAATTGAAGATAGGACACATGGAAATAAGTGACTTTAGCAGAAACTGTTCATGTATGCTGACATATGACTCTGAGACTCCTAATACAAGTTTAGAAACTGTTAATCAAACTATAGACTCTGAATTGCTTGTACCAAGTACAGTAGTAAAACCTATTACTGTACGTAGTCAAAGTGTATCAAACCAAGGTCATCACCACAAAAATACATCACATAAGGTTAGAAGGAATAAAAAAACATGTAAAATTTCTATGACAAATAGTCTGAAAATTGGATACATGAATTTTAGAGGCCTAAAATCAAAACAATATGAACTTGGCCAACTACTTAGTGAACTTAAATTCAATGTTTTTGGTGGAACTGAAACTTTTCTGAAGAACAATGAGAATCCAAAATTGAAGAATTATAAATGGATAGGTAAAAATCGTAAACTAGGTATCAAAAAAAGTGGTGGGGGAATTGGATTCCTCATAAAAAATAATATCCAGGTTATTGACTCAAACTTACTTAAATCTAATGATGATGAATTTGAAAGACTATGGATTAAGATAAAGGTTGGTGAAAGACAAACATTATGTCTAGGATTAGTATATGTTCCCCCTGAAAATACAGATCAAGATAAAGTAGATGAATTATACCATGAATTGCACAGCAATATCATCAACTTAATAGAATCTAATGATCAATTTCTAATTCTTGGTGATTTTAATGGCAGAATACAGGACAGATCTGGGGACTCAGTTTTGAACAAAAATGGTGAAAAATTGATTTCAATGATAGACGAATTTGATTTAAATTTACTAAATAACAGTAGCATTAGCATAGGAACATGGACTTGGTCTAGACACACTCAGCAATCTGTTATTGACTATATGTTAACAAGTGACAATGTCAGTTATAAAATAAGTGAACTGTTTATAGATGAGGACAGGATCTTTGACATTGGAAGTGACCACAATTTGATGTACAGTACCATTACAATCCCTGACAACAAGGTAGAGACAAAACCCAATAATACACAGAAGTGGGATGTTAACAATGAAACAGACTGGAATTGTTTTCAGGAAAATCTAGCCCTTAAACTTGAACCATTTGATGGTATGCTCAGTTTGGCTTTAAACAAAAGAAATCAACAAAATACGTGTGACCATATTTGGAATTATTGGCTAACCAGTGTTACTGAAACATGCCATGAAGTTATAGGTAAAAAAAGCATTGGGAGTTCATGTAAACCATGGTTTGATAAAGAAATCAAAACTGCAATCAATGCTAGAAAGAAATCAAACAGAATACACAGACAATGGGTCCATGATAATAATAATGATATGAACAATGAAGAAGGCCAAGTATTATGGCAGAAATATTTGGAGGATAAGAAGAATGCACAAAACATTGTTAGACAGAAACAAATTGAATCCAAAGTTAAACAGTGTATAGATATATCCAAATCTAGGGGGAAATCAAGTAAGAAATACTGGTCATTATTAAGAGGTACAAAACAAAGATCATATACAACTGTAGTTCTTGACCAAGAATCAAACTTGATAATAGAAAAAGATAAAGTTAAGAAGGTAGTAGCTGATTATTGGCAACACCTAGGTGAAAGTAATCATAAGAAGTACTTCAACCCAAATGAAAGTTACACTGAAAAAGCAAAGGAATTTGAAAATGAAGTGTTAAATTCTGTGATAAGATTTGAAGAAGAGTCAGCTAATAATTTAGATTCAATAACAATTACAAGAGATAGTGTTTATGATCTAGTTTCAAATCTACAGAACAATAAGGCCCCTGGTCCAGATGAACTAACACATGGAATCATTAAGGGAGGTGGGAATATTATCATTGACTCTTTGCTATCAATGTTTAATTTATACACAAGACTAGAAGTTGTACCAAAAGACTGGGGAAAAAATATAATTATCCCATTACATAAAAAAGGTGACACAAGAAATCTTAATAACTACAGAGGGATCTCACTTAGTTCAGTTGTTGGTAAACTCTACAATAAAATTATTGAAAAGGAAGTATCAAATTTAATTGAATCTAAAGATATCCTTGGTGAAATACAAGGGTTTTTTAGAAGAAACAGACGCACAACTGACCAAATATTTGTTTTAAAAGGAATACAATAAATCTAAAGATATCCTTGACTCTTTGCTATCAATGTTTAATTTATACACAAGACTAGATAAGAAAATAGACAAACAGAAAAACTGGTTAATTGGTGATTTAACCATAAAGGAGTCAAATGAATACAAGTACCTTGGTTACTGGATCACACGTAATCTTTCTGACCATACCCACTTAGCAAAATTATCAAAGAAGTTTGACAGCTTATTCCCTATCATGAAAAGTACCCTTGGTAACCAATGGTAACATCAACAGGGTCGATTTTGGCTCATCTCTATGGAATCACATAGTGCGTCCAGTATTGGAATATGCAGGTGAAATACTAATACTTAGTCGAACTGACATGGAATGTTTAGAAAAGATGCAAAGGTCTGTGGGGAAATTCATTTTAAAGGCAACTCGTTACACTGCAAATGAGGCAGTACTTGGTGACCTAGGTTGGACCACAATGATAAGTAAATTTAATGTGTTGAAACTGAAATATTTAAAAAGACTATGTAATCTTCCAGAAACACGCTGGACCAAGATTGTATTCAACAAACTCACTGCAATCAGTCAAGACTCTGAAATAAACACGATAAACCTGTGCTGGGATTGGCCTAAATCTATAAATAACGTCTTAACAAATCTCAAAACACATAGAGAAGAAATAAAAAATCTCACAGACAATAAAATCAAGCAAATAATTTTCAAGTATGATGAATCTAAATGGAAAGAAGATATGGAAAAAAAGTCTAGTCTCATTCACTACCGTAGGTTCAAAACATCTTTAGAAATGGAACCGTATCTTAAAGCAGTAAATGACTTCAAGGGGCCACAATTAAAATTTAAAGCAAGATCCTATACATTAGGACTCTCATATGAAAAGAGAAAGTGGGAAAACTGTAACTTTGATTGCTCCTGTCCCTGCTGTGGGCAAGAAGATGAAACACTTGAACACTTTCTCTTTTCGTGTGAAAGCCTTTCTACCTATCGTCACATCCTAATGAAGAACACAAAAGATCTTTTACTTAACCATACAGAGACAAACCTATATCAAGATTTTATACAAGGCAAAGAACTGTTAAGCCTCTTTATAGGAGACAGTACAAAAAATTATAACATTTTATTAAGTAAAAAAATTGACAAATTTATCCAGCGATTTCTAAGTAGTGCAATGGAACATAGGAAAACATGTTTAACCTGATGGAGAATTGTAATTTTTTATCTCTTTCTTTATCTCTTATTATTTCTTTGAAGTTATTATTTGCTATTTTAACATGATATTTAATTTTTTTTTGTATGTATTTGATTCTATGTAAATGCTGCTCCTAATGTTTTTAGTGAGCCCCTGATATAAAAGGGATGCAGAAAATAAATAAATAAAATAAAATAAATAAATACACAGTCTATGCTATGACTGTACAAGTCAATACACAGTCTATGCTATGACTGTACAAGTCAATACACAGTCTATGCTAAGACTATACAATTCAATACACAGTCTATGCTAACACTATACAAATCAATACAGTCTATGCTATGACCATACAAATCAATACACAGTCTATGCTATGACTGTACAAATCAATACAGTCTATGCTATGACTATACAAG
This sequence comes from Glandiceps talaboti, assembly GCF_964340395.1. NCBI lineage: Eukaryota > Metazoa > Hemichordata > Enteropneusta > Spengelidae > Glandiceps > Glandiceps talaboti. The sequence goes on along the minus strand of NC_135557.1, from coordinate 617,730 downwards.
TCAATACACAGTCTATGCTATGACTGTACAAATCAATACACAGTCTATGCTAAGACTATACAAATCAATACAGTCTATGCTATGACTATACAAATCAATACACAGTCTATGCTAAGACTATACAAATCAATACACAGTCTATGCTATGACTATACAAGTCAATACATAGTCTATGCTATGACTGTACAAATCAATACAGGCTATGCTATGACTATACAAGTCAATACACAGTCTATGCTATGACTATACAAGTCAATACACAGTCTATGCTATGACTGTACAAATCAATACAGTCTATGCTATGACTATACAAATCAATACACAGTCTATGCTATGACTGTATAAGTCAATTCTATGCTATGACTATACAAATCAATACACAGTCTATGCTAAGACTATACAAATCAATACACAGTGTAAACTAAAATCAAGAATGTTGTTGATATGTATAGCATTGATAGTTTCTTTGCCATCTATTGTTGTTGTTGGTGTATTTGTTTTTTAGGGCTGCCCACAAAGAATGGTCCAATGTGCTTAGGACAGGACACTCTATGGTAATGGCACATGGATATGAATCATATAAATCCAATGTACTTCGATTGCAAGGTGCGTATTAATTGAAAAATGTTTAGAAACAGAGATGATTTACATCGATAAGTATGTACATGATTTGGAATGTGTTACTTGCAGCTTATAAACCTTACAGCTTGCCCAGCATGTAACCACTTTTTCAAAAGGTGTAAGGCTCTTAGCATTGTTCATTTCCAAGAATTCTTTGCCCAGGGTACAGCAGGCCTCTTCTGATTAAGATTTGCTTATTGTAATACTGTAATTGAGAGAGATCGACATGCAAAAATAAAATATATCACTCCTGACAATAAAAATATAGTTCTGTTGTACAGATAGTGAACATCTAGAAAGAACATTACATGTGTCGACTCCCTGGGGCAGTACCAGTGGCTACCTCTGTAGCGTACGTGTGGCCAGTGCTGGAAACTCCAGGCCCCACTTTAGACCTACTTGGACCAAAACATCAATACCCCATTTTAGACCAGTACATATGTTTTAAAAATGAAAGTTTAGACCAAAATACGTTTTCCTTAAGAGGCAACATTTTGGGACAATAAATGGCAGTTATGATTTTGTAAAGAACAATAGACTACATTTTCGACCAAGGAATATGAAAAATAATTCAAAGTGGAACACGTTTTAGACTGACGGGCCAGAAAATGCCTCCAAAGGGTGGCACTCAAATAAGGGGAGTACCCCCCCCCCACCCCAGTGTCGACTTTAATTTGGATTTGTGATTGCAAAGACTGATATGAGTGTCGAAATGTCTGAATTAGTGATGTTGTGATTGGGTTCAATATATACACTATGCATGCAATCATACACCCTACAGAAAATGATGGAATGCATCATAAATACTGATTTGTAAACGAAAAATGTATTCATTTTCAACGATCTCTAACAGATACATGTCACACAATCTGGCACGACTGTCAATACCTTAATACTACCCTGTCTTTGTATAACTAATTGTCTTAATACTACCCTGTCTTTCAATAACTAATTATCTTAATACTACCCTGTCATTCTATAACTAATTGTCTTAATACTACCCTGTCTTTGTATAACTAATTGTCTTAATACTACCCTGTCTTTCAATAACTAATTATCTTAATACTACCCTGTCATTCTATAACTAACTGTCTTAATACTACCCTGTCTTTGTATAACTAATTGTCTTAATACTACCCTGTCTTTGTATAAGTAATTGTCTTAATACTACCCTGTCTTTCAATAACTAATTGTCTTAATACTACCCAGTCTTTGTATAACTAATTGTCTTAATACTACCCTGTCATTCTATAACTAACTGTCTTAATACTACCCTGTCTTTGTATAACTAATTGTCTTAATACTACCCTGTCTTTGTATAAGTAATTGTCTTAATACTACCCTGTCTTTCTATAACTAATTGTCTTAATACTACCCTGTCATTCTATAACTAATTGTCTTAATACTACCCTGTCTTTGTATAACTAACTGTCTTAATACTACCCTGTCATTCTATAACTAATTGTCTTAATACTACCCTGTCATTGTATAACTAACTGTCTTAATACTACCCTGTCTTTCTATAACTAATTGTCTTAATACTACCCTGTCATTCTATAACTAATTGTCTTAATACTACCCTGTCTTTGTATAACTAATTGTCTTAATACTACCCTGTCATTCTATAACTAATTGTCTTAATACTAACATGTCTTTGTATAACTAATTGTCTTAATACGCTGTCTTTGTATAACTAATTGTCTTAATACTACTCTGTCTTTCAATAACTAATTATCTTAATACTACGCTGTCTTTGTATAACTAATTGTCTTAATACTACCCTTTCTTTGTATAACTAATTGTCTTAATACTACCATGTCTTTCTATAACTAATTGTCTTAATACTACCCTGTCTTTGTATAACTAATTGTCTTAATACTACCCTGTCTTTGTATAACTAATTGTCTTAATACTACCCTGTCTATGTATAATTAATTGTCTTAATACTACCCTGTCATTCTATAACTAATTGTCTTAATACTACCCTGTCTTTCTATAACTAATTGTCTAAATACTACCCTGTCTTTGTATAATTAATTGTCTTAATACTACCCTGTCATGCTATAACTAATTGTCTTAATACTACCCTGTCTTTCTATAACTAATTGTCTTAATACTACCCTGTCTTTCTATAACTAATTGTCTTAATACTACCCTGTCTTTGTATAATTAATTGTCTTAATACTACCCTGTCTTTCTATAACTAATTGTCTTAATACTACCCTGTCATTCTATAACTAATTGTCTTAATACTACCCTGTCTTTGTATAATTAATTGTCTTAATACTACCCTGTCATTCTATAACTAATTGTCTTAATACTACCCTGTCATTCTATAACTAATTGTCTTAATACTACCCTGTCTTTGTATAATTAATTATCTTAATACTACCCTGTCATTCTATATCTAATTGTCTTAATACTACCCTGTCTTTGTATAACTAATTGTCTTAATACTACCCTGTCTTTGTATAACTAATTGTCTTAATACTACCCTGTCTTTGCATAACTAATTGTCTTAATACTACTCTGTCTTTCAATAACTAATTGTCTTAATACTACCCTGTCTTTGTATAATTAATTATCTTAATACTACCATGTCTTTGTATAAGTAATTGTCTTAATACTACCCTGTCTTTCTATAACTAATTGTCTTAATACTACCCTGTCTTTCCATAACTAATTGTCTTAAAACTACATTGTCGTTCTATAACTAATTATCGTAATACTACCCTGTCTTTGTATAACTAATTGTCTTAATACTACTCTGTCTTTCAATAACTAACTGTCTTAATACTACCCTGGCATTGTATAACTAATTGTCTTAATACTACCCTTTTTTGTATAATTAATTGTCTTAATACTACCCTGTCTTTCTATAACTAATTGTCTTAATACTACCCTGTTTTTGTATAACTAATTGTCTTAATACTACCCTGTCTTTGTATAACTAATTGTCTTAATACTACCCTGTCTCTCTATAACTAATTGTCTTATCACTACCCTGTCATTCTATAACTAATTGTCTTATTACTACGCTGTCCTTGTGTAAGTAATTGTCTTATTACTACCCGGTCTTTCTATAACTAATTGTCTTATTACTACCCTGTCGTTCTATAACTAATTACCTTAATACTACCCTGTCTTTCAATAATTAATTGTCTTAATACTACCCTGTCATTCAATAACTAACTGTTTTAATACTACCCTGTCTTTGTATAATTAATTGTCTTAATACTACCATGTCTTTCTATAACTAATTGTCTTAATACTACCCTGTCTTTCTATAACTAATTGTCTTAATACTACCCTGTCTTTGTATAACTAACTGTCTTAATACTACCCTGTCATTCTATAACTAATTGTCTTAATACTACCCTGTCATTCTTTAACTAATTGTCTTAATACTACCCTGTCTTTGTATAACTAACTGTCTTAATACTACCCTGTCATTCTATAACTAATTGTCTTAATACTACCCTGTCTTTGTATAACTAACTGTCTTAATACTACCCTGTCTTTCTATAACTAATTGTCTTAATACTACCCTGTCATTGTATAACTAATTGTCTTAATACTACCCTGTCTTTGTATAACTAATTGTCTTAATACTACCCTGTCATTCTATAACTAATTGTCTTAATACTACCATGTCTTTGTATAACTAATTGTCTTAATACTACTCTGTCTTTGTATAAGTAATTGTCTTAATACTACCCTGTCTTTCAATAACTAATTGTCTTAATACTACCCAGTCTTTGTATAACTAATTGTCTTAATACTACCCTGTCATTCTATAACTAACTGTCTTAATACTACCCTGTCTTTGTATAACTAATTGTCTTAATACTACCCTGTCATTCTATAACTAATTGTCTTAATACTACCCTGTCATTCTATAACTAATTGTCTTAATACTACCCTGTCATTCTATAACTAATTGTCTTAATACTACCCTGTCTTTGTATAAGTAATTGTCTTAATACTACCCTGTCTTTCTATAACTAATTGTCTTAATACTACCCTGTCATTCTATAACTAATTGTCTTAATACTACCCTGTCTTTGTATAACTAACTGTCTTAATACTACCCTGTCATTCTATAACTAATTGTCTTAATACTACCCTGTCTTTGTATAACTAACTGTCTTAATACTACCCTGTCTTTCTATAACTAATTGTCTTAATACTACACTGTCATTCTATAACTAATTGTCTTAATACTACCCTGTCTTTGTATAACTAATTGTCTTAATACTACCCTGTCATTCTATAACTAATTGTCTTAATACTACCATGTCTTTGTATAACTAATTGTCTTAATACTACGCTGTCTTTGTATAACTAATTGTCTTAATACTACTCTGTCTTTCAATAACTAATTATCTTAATACTACGCTGTCATTCTATAACTAATTGTCTTAATACTACCTTGTCTTTGTATAATTGTCTTAATACTACCCTGTCTTTGTATAACTAATTGTCTTAATACTACCATGTCTTTCTATAACTAATTGTCTTAATACTACCCTGTCTTTGTATAACTAATTGTCTTAATACTACCCTGTCTTTGTATAACTAATTGTCTTAATACTACCCTGTCTTTGTATAATTAATTGTCTTAATACTACCCTGTCATTCTATAACTAATTGTCTTAATACTACCCTGTCTTTCTATAACTAATTGTCTAAATACTACCCTGTCTTTGTATAATTAATTGTCTTAATACTACCCTGTCATGCTATAACTAATTGTCTTAATACTACCCTGTCTTTCTATAACTAATTGTCTTAATACTACGCTGTCTTTGTATAACTAATTGTCTTAATACTACCCTTTCTTTGTATAACTAATTGTCTTAATACTACCATGTCTTTCTATAACTAATTGTCTTAATACTACCCTGTCTTTGTATAACTAATTGTCTTAATACTACCCTGTCTTTGTATAACTAATTGTCTTAATACTACCCTGTCTATGTATAATTAATTGTCTTAATACTACCCTGTCATTCTATAACTAATTGTCTTAATACTACCCTGTCTTTCTATAACTAATTGTCTAAATACTACCCTGTCTTTGTATAATTAATTGTCTTAATACTACCCTGTCATGCTATAACTAATTGTCTTAATACTACCCTGTCTTTCTATAACTAATTGTCTTAATACTACCCTGTCTTTCTATAACTAATTGTCTTAATACTACCCTGTCTTTGTATAATTAATTGTCTTAATACTACCCTGTCTTTCTATAACTAATTGTCTTAATACTACCCTGTCATTCTATAACTAATTGTCTTAATACTACCCTGTCTTTGTATAATTAATTGTCTTAATACTACCCTGTCATTCTATAACTAATTGTCTTAATACTACCCTGTCATTCTATAACTAATTGTCTTAATACTACCCTGTCTTTGTATAATTAATTATCTTAATACTACCCTGTCATTCTATATCTAATTGTCTTAATACTACCCTGTCTTTGTATAACTAATTGTCTTAATACTACCCTGTCTTTGTATAACTAATTGTCTTAATACTACCCTGTCTTTGCATAACTAATTGTCTTAATACTACTCTGTCTTTCAATAACTAATTGTCTTAATACTACCCTGTCTTTGTATAATTAATTATCTTAATACTACCATGTCTTTGTATAAGTAATTGTCTTAATACTACCCTGTCTTTCTATAACTAATTGTCTTAATACTACCCTGTCTTTCCATAACTAATTGTCTTAAAACTACATTGTCGTTCTATAACTAATTATCGTAATACTACCCTGTCTTTGTATAACTAATTGTCTTAATACTACTCTGTCTTTCAATAACTAACTGTCTTAATACTACCCTGGCATTGTATAACTAATTGTCTTAATACTACCCTTTTTTGTATAATTAATTGTCTTAATACTACCCTGTCTTTCTATAACTAATTGTCTTAATACTACCCTGTTTTTGTATAACTAATTGTCTTAATACTACCCTGTCTTTGTATAACTAATTGTCTTAATACTACCCTGTCTCTCTATAACTAATTGTCTTATCACTACCCTGTCATTCTATAACTAATTGTCTTATTACTACGCTGTCCTTGTGTAAGTAATTGTCTTATTACTACCCGGTCTTTCTATAACTAATTGTCTTATTACTACCCTGTCGTTCTATAACTAATTACCTTAATACTACCCTGTCTTTCAATAATTAATTGTCTTAATACTACCCTGTCATTCAATAACTAACTGTTTTAATACTACCCTGTCTTTGTATAATTAATTGTCTTAATACTACCATGTCTTTCTATAACTAATTGTCTTAATACTACCCTGTCTTTCTATAACTAATTGTCTTAATACTACCCTGTCTTTGTATAACTAACTGTCTTAATACTACCCTGTCATTCTATAACTAATTGTCTTAATACTACCCTGTCATTCTTTAACTAATTGTCTTAATACTACCCTGTCTTTGTATAACTAACTGTCTTAATACTACCCTGTCATTCTATAACTAATTGTCTTAATACTACCCTGTCTTTGTATAACTAACTGTCTTAATACTACCCTGTCTTTCTATAACTAATTGTCTTAATACTACCCTGTCATTGTATAACTAATTGTCTTAATACTACCCTGTCTTTGTATAACTAATTGTCTTAATACTACCCTGTCATTCTATAACTAATTGTCTTAATACTACCATGTCTTTGTATAACTAATTGTCTTAATACTACTCTGTCTTTGTATAAGTAATTGTCTTAATACTACCCTGTCTTTCAATAACTAATTGTCTTAATACTACCCAGTCTTTGTATAACTAATTGTCTTAATACTACCCTGTCATTCTATAACTAACTGTCTTAATACTACCCTGTCTTTGTATAACTAATTGTCTTAATACTACCCTGTCATTCTATAACTAATTGTCTTAATACTACCCTGTCATTCTATAACTAATTGTCTTAATACTACCCTGTCATTCTATAACTAATTGTCTTAATACTACCCTGTCTTTGTATAAGTAATTGTCTTAATACTACCCTGTCTTTCTATAACTAATTGTCTTAATACTACCCTGTCATTCTATAACTAATTGTCTTAATACTACCCTGTCTTTGTATAACTAACTGTCTTAATACTACCCTGTCATTCTATAACTAATTGTCTTAATACTACCCTGTCTTTGTATAACTAACTGTCTTAATACTACCCTGTCTTTCTATAACTAATTGTCTTAATACTACACTGTCATTCTATAACTAATTGTCTTAATACTACCCTGTCTTTGTATAACTAATTGTCTTAATACTACCCTGTCATTCTATAACTAATTGTCTTAATACTACCATGTCTTTGTATAACTAATTGTCTTAATACTACGCTGTCTTTGTATAACTAATTGTCTTAATACTACTCTGTCTTTCAATAACTAATTATCTTAATACTACGCTGTCATTCTATAACTAATTGTCTTAATACTACCTTGTCTTTGTATAATTGTCTTAATACTACCCTGTCTTTGTATAACTAATTGTCTTAATACTACCATGTCTTTCTATAACTAATTGTCTTAATACTACCCTGTCTTTGTATAACTAATTGTCTTAATACTACCCTGTCTTTGTATAACTAATTGTCTTAATACTACCCTGTCTTTGTATAATTAATTGTCTTAATACTACCCTGTCATTCTATAACTAATTGTCTTAATACTACCCTGTCTTTCTATAACTAATTGTCTAAATACTACCCTGTCTTTGTATAATTAATTGTCTTAATACTACCCTGTCATGCTATAACTAATTGTCTTAATACTACCCTGTCTTTCTATAACTAATTGTCTTAATACTACCCTGTCTTTGTATAACTAATTGTCTTAATACTACCAAGTCTTTGTATAATTAATTGTCTTAATACTACCCTGTCTTTCTATAACTAATTGTCTTAATACTACCCTGTCATTCTATAACTAATTGTCTTAATACTACCCTGTCTTTGTATAATTAATTGTCTTAATACTACCCTGTCATTCTATAACTAATTGTCTTAATACTACCCTGTCATTCTATAACTAATTGTCTTAATACTACCCTGTCTTTGTATAATTAATTATCTTAATACTACCCTGTCATTCTATATCTAATTGTCTTAATACTACCCTGTCTTTCTATAACTAATTGTCTTAATACTACCCTGTATTTGTATAACTAATTGTCTTAATACTACCCTGTCTTTGCATAACTAATTGTCTTAATACTACTCTGTCTTTCAATAACTAATTGTCTTAATACTACCCTGTCTTTGTATAATTAATTATCTTAATACTATCATGTCTTTGTAAAGTAATTGTCTTAATACTACCCTGTCTTTCTATAACTAACTGTCTTAATACTACCCTGTCTTTGTATAACTAATTGTCTTAATACTACCCTGTCTTTCAATAACTAATTGTCTTAATACTACCCTGTCGTTCTATAACTAATTATCTTAATACTACCCTGTCTTTGTATAACTAATTGTCTTAATACTACTCTGTCTTTCAATAACTAACTGTCTTAATACTACCCTGGCATTGTATAACTAATTGTCTTAATACTACCCTTTTTTTGTATAATTAATTGTCTTAATACTACCCTGTCTTTCAATAACTAATTGTCTTAATACTACCCTGTCATTCTATAACTAATTGTCTTAATACTATCCTGTCGTTCTATATCTAATTGTCTTAATACTACCCTGTCTTTGTATAACTAATTGTCTTAATACTACCCTGTCATTCTATATCTAATTGTCTTAATACTACCCTGTCTTTCTATAACTAACTGTCTTAATACTACCCTGTCTTTGTATAATTAATTGTCTTAATACTACCATGTCATTCTATAACTAATTATCTTAATACTACCCTGTCTTTGTATAACTAATTGTCTTAATACTACCATGTCTTTGTATAACTAATTGTCTTAATACTACCATGTCTTTCAATAACTAACTGTCTTAATACTACCCTGTCTTTGTATAACTAACAGCCTTAATACTACCCTGTCTTTGTATAACTAATTGTCTTAATACTACCCTGGCATTTTATAACTAATTATCTTAATACAATCCTGTCTTTGTATAATTAATTGTCTTTATACTACCCTGTCATTCTATATCTAATTGTCTTAATACTACCCTGTCTTTCTATAACTAACTGTCTTAATACTACCCTGTCTTTGTATAACTAATTGTCTTAATACTACCCTGGCATTCTATAACTAATTATCTTAATACTACCCTGTCTTTGTATAATTAATTGTCTTATTACTACCCTGTCTTTGTATAACTAATTATCTTAATACTACCCTGTCATTCTATAACTAATTGTCTTAATACTACCCTGTCTTTGTATAACTAATTGTCCTAATACTACCCTGTCATTCTATAACTAATTCTCTTAATACTACCCTGTCTTTCTATAACTAATTGTCTTAATACTACCATGTCATTCTATAACTAATTGTCTTAATACAACCATGTCTTTCTATAACTAACTGTCTTAATACTACCATGTCTTTCTATAACTAACTGTATTAATACTACCCTGTCTTTGTATAATTAATTGTCTTAATACTACCCTGTCTTTCTATAATTAATTGTCTTAATACTACTCTGTCTTTCTATAATTAATTGTCTTAATACTACCCTGTCTTTCAATAACTAACTGTCTTAATACTACCCTGTCTTTCTATAACTAATTATCTTAATACTACCCTGTCTTTCTATAACTAATTGTCTTAATACTATCCTGTCGTTCTATATCTAATTGTCTTAATACTACCCTGTCTTTGTATAACTAATTGTCTTAATACTACCCTGTCATTCTATATCTAATTGTCTTAATACTACCCTGTCTTTCTATAACTAACTGTCTTAATACTACCCTGTCTTTGTATAATTAATTGTCTTAATACTACCATGTCATTCTATAACTAATTATCTTAATACTACCCTGTTTTGGTATAACTAACTGTCTTAATACTACCCTGTCTTTGTATAACTAATTGTCTTAATACTACCCTGGCATTGTATAACTAATTGTCTTAATACTACCCTGTCTTTGTATAACTAATTGTCTTAATACTACAATGTCTTTCAATAACTAACTGTCTTAATACTACCCTGTTTTGGTATAACTAACTGTCTTAATACTACCCTGTCTTTGTATAACTAATTGTCTTAATACTACCCTGGCATTGTATAACTAATTGTCTTAATACTACCCTGTCTTTGTATAACTAATTGTCTTAATACTACAATGTCTTTCAATAACTAACTGTCTTAATACTACCCTGTCTTTGTATAACTAATTATCTTAATACTACCCTGTCATTCTATAACTAATTATCTTAATACTACCCTGTCTTTCAATAACTAATTGTCTTAATACTACCCTGTCTTTCTATAACTAATTGTCTTAATACTATCCTGTCGTTCTATATCTAATTGTCTTAATACTACCCTGTCTTTGTATAACTAATTGTCTTAATACTACCCTGTCATTCTATATCTAATTGTCTTAATACTACCCTGTCTTTCTATAACTAACTGTCTTAATACTACCCTGTCTTTCTATAACTAATTGTCTTAATACTACCATGTCATTCTATAACTAATTATCTTAATACTACTCTGTCTTTCAATAACTAACTGTCTTAATACTACCCTGTCTTTCTATAACTAATTGTCTTAATACTACCCTGTCTTTGTATAACTAATTGTCTTAATACTACCATGTCATTCTATAACTAATTGTCTTAATACTACCATGTCATTCTATAACTAATTGTCTTAATACTACTCTGTCTTTCAATAACTAACTGTCTTAATACTACCCTGTCTTTGTATAACTAATTGTCTTAATACTACCCTGTCATTCTATAACTAATTGTCTTATTACTACCCTGTCTTTGTATAACTAATTATCTTAATACTACCCTGTCTTTCTATAATTAATTGTCTTAATACTACTCTGTCTTTCTATAATTAATTGTCTTAATACTACCCTGTCTTTCAATAACTAACTGTCTTAATACTACCCTGTCTTTGTATAACTAATTGTCTTAATACTACCATGTCTTTGTATAACTAACTGTCTTAATACTACCCTGTCTTTGTATAACTAACAGTCTTAATACTACCCTGTCTTTGTATAACTAATTGTCTTAATACTACCCTGGCATTTTATAACTAATTATCTTAATACTATCCTGTCTTTGTATAATTAATTGTCTTTATACTACCCTGTCATTCTATATCTAATTGTCTTAATACTACCCTGTCTTTCTATAACTAACTGTCTTAATACTACCCTATCTTTGTATAACTAATTGTCTTAATACTACCCTGGCATTCTATAACTAATTATCTTAATACTACCCTGTCTTTGTATAATTAATTGTCTTATTACTACCCTGTCTTTGTATAACTAATTATCTTAATACTACCCTGTCATTCTATAACTAATTGTCTTAATACTACCCTGTCTTTGTATAACTAATTGTCTTATTACTACCCTGTCTTTGTATAACTAATTATCTTAATACTACCATGTCATTCTATAACTAATTGTCTTAATACTACCCTGTCTTTGTATAACTAATTGTCCTAATACTACCCTGTCATTCTATAACTAATTCTCTTAATACTACCCTGTCTTTCTATAACTAATTGTCTTAATACTACCATGTCATTCTATAACTAATTGTCTTAATACAACCATGTCTTTCTATAACTAACTGTCTTAATACTACCATGTCTTTCTATAACTAACTGTATTAATACTACCCTGTCTTTGTATAATTAATTGTCTTAATACTACCCTGTCTTTCTATAATTAATTGTCTTAATACTACTCTGTCTTTCTATAATTAATTGTCTTAATACTACCCTGTCTTTCAATAACTAACTGTCTTAATACTACCCTGTCTTTGTATAACTAATTGTCTTAATACTACCATGTCTTTGTATAACTAATTGTCTTAATACTACCCTGTCTTTGTATGACTAATTGTCTTAATACTACCCTGTCATTCTATAACTAACTGTCTTAATACTACCCTGTCTTTCTATAACTAATTATCTTAATACTACCCTGTCCTTGTATAACTAATTGTCTTAATACTACCATGTCTTTGTATAACTAATTGTCTTAATACTACCATGTCTTTCAATAACTAACTGTCTTAATACTACCCTGTCTTTGTATAACTAACAGTCTTAATACTACCCTGTCTTTGTATAACTAATTGTCTTAATACTACCCTGGCATTTTATAACTAATTATCTTAATACTATCCTGTCTTTGTATAATTAATTGTCTTTATACTACCCTGTCATTCTATATCTAATTGTCTTAATACTACCCTGTCTTTCTATAACTAACTGTCTTAATACTACCCTGTCTTTGTATAACTAATTGTCTTAATACTACCCTGGCATTCTATAACTAATTATCTTAATACTACCCTGTCTTTGTATAATTAATTGTCTTATTACTACCCTGTCTTTGTATAACTAATTATCTTAATACTACCCTGTCATTCTATAACTAATTGTCTTAATACTACCCTGTCTTTGTATAACTAATTGTCTTATTACTACCCTGTCTTTGTATAACTAATTATCTTAATACTACCATGTCATTCTATAACTAATTGTCTTAATACTACCCTGTCTTTGTATAACTAATTGTCCTAATACTACCCTGTCATTCTATAACTAATTCTCTTAATACTACCCTGTCTTTCTATAACTAATTGTCTTAATACTACCATGTCATTCTATAACTAATTGTCTTAATACAACCATGTCTTTCTATAACTAACTGTCTTAATACTACCATGTCTTTCTATAACTAACTGTATTAATACTACCCTGTCTTTGTATAATTAATTGTCTTAATACTACCCTGTCATTCTATAACTAATTGTCTTAATACTACCCTGTCTTTGTATGAGTAATTGTCTTATTACTACCCTGTCTTTCTATAACGAATTGTCTTAATACTACCCTGTCATTCTATAACTAATTGTCTTAATACTACGCTGTCTTTGTGTAAGTAATTGTCTTAATACTACCATGTCTTTCTATAACTAACTGTCTTATTACTGCCCTGTCGTTCTATAACTAATTGTCTTAATACTACCCTGTCATTCTATAACTAATTGTCTTAATACTACCCTGTCTTTGTATAACTAATTGTCTTAATACTACCCTGTCTTTCTATAACTAATTGTCTTAATACTACCCTGTCTCTCTATAACTAATTGTCTTAATACTACCCTGTCTTTCAATAACTAATTGTCTTAATACTACCATGTCTTTCTATAACTAATTGTCTTAATACTACCCTGTCTTTCTATAACTAATTGTCTTATTACTACCCTGTCATTCTATAATTAATTGTCTTAATACTACCCTGTCATTCTATAACTAATTGTCTTAATACTACCCTCTCTTTCTATAATTAATTATCTTAATACTACCCTGTCATTCTATAACTAATTGTCTTAATACTACCCTGTCTTTGTATAACTAATTGTCTTAATACTACCCTGTCTTTGTATAACTAATTGTCTTAATACTACCCTGTCATTCTATAACTAATTGTCTTAATACTACACTGTCTTTCTATAACTAATTGTCTTAATACTACCCTGTCTTTGTATAACTAATTATCTTAATACTACCCTGTCTTTGTATAACTAATTGTCTTAATACTACCATGTCATTCTATAACTAATTGTCTTATTACTACCCTTTCTTTTTATATGTAATTGTCTTAATACTACCCTGTCTTTGTATAATTAATTGTCTTAATACTACCCTGTCTTTGTATAACCAATTGTCTTAATACTACCATGTCATTCTATAACTAATTGTCTTATTACTACCCTGTCTTTTTATAAGTAATTGTCTTAATACTACCCTGTCTTTGTATAACTAATTGTCTTAATACTACCCTGTCTTTGTATAACTAATTGTCTTAATACTACCCAGTCTTTCTATAACTAATTGTCTTAATACTACCCTGTCTTTGTATAACTAACTATCTTAATACTACCCTGTCTTTCTATAACTAACTGTCTTAATACTTCCCTGTCTTTCAATAACTAATTGTCTTAATACTACCATGTCATTCTATAACTAATTATCTTAATACTACCCTGTCTTTCAATAACTAATTATCTTAATACTACCCTGTCTTTGTATAACTAACTGTCTTAATACTACCCTGTCATTCTATATCTAATTGTCTTAATACTACCCTGTCTTTCTATAACTAACTGTCTTAATACTACCCTGTCTTTGTATAATTAATTGTCTTAATACTACCATGTCATTCTATAACTAACTGTCTTAATACTACCCTGTCATTCTATAGCTAATTGTCTTAATACTACCCTGTCTTTCTATAACTAACTGTCTTAATACTACCCTGTCTTTGTATAATTAATTGTCTTAATACTACCATGTCTTTCTATAACTAATTATCTTAATACTACCCTGTTTTTGTATAACTAACTGTTTTAATACTACCCTGTCTTTGTATAACTAATTGTCTTAATACTACCCTGGCATTGTATAACTAATTGTCTTAATACTACCCTGTCTTTGTATAACTAATTGTCTTAATACTACCATGTCTTTGTATAACTAATTGTCTTAATACTACCATGTCTTTCAATAACTAACTGTCTTAATACTACCCTGTCTTTGTATAACTAACTGTCTTAATACTACCCTGTCATTCTATAACTAATTGTCTTAATACTACCCTGTCTTTGTATAACTAATTGTCTTAATACTACCATGTCTTTGTATAACTAATTGTCTTAATACTACCATGTCTTTCTATAACTAACTGTCTTAATACTACCCTGGCATTGTATAACTAATTGTCTTAATACTACCCTGTCTTTGTATAATTAATTGTCTTAATACTACCCTGTCTTTGTATAACTAATTATCTTAATACTACCCTGTCATTCTATAACTAATTGTCTTAATACTACCCTGTCTTTGTATAACTAATTATCTTAATACTACCCTGTCATTCTATAACTAATTGTCTTAATACTACCATGTCATTCTATAACTAATTGTCTTAATACTACCATGTCTTTCTATAACTAACTGTCTTAATACTACCATATCTTTCTATAACTAACTGTCTTAATACTACCCTGTCTTTGTATAATTAATTGTCTTAATACTACCCTGTCATTCTATAACTAATTGTCTTAATACTACCCTGTCTTTGTATAAGTAATTCTCTTATTACTACCCTGTCTTTGTATAACTAATTGTCTTAATACTACCCTGTCTTTGTATAACTAATTGTCTTAATACTACCCTGTCATTCTATAACTAATTGTCTTAATACTACACTGTCTTTCTATAACTAATTGTCTTAATACTACCCTGTCTTTGTATAACTAATTATCTTAATACTACCCTGTCTTTGTATAACTAATTGTCTTAATACTACCATGTCATTCTATAACTAATTGTCTTATTACTACCCTTTCTTTTTATATGTAATTGTCTTAATACTACCCTGTCTTTGTATAATTAATTGTCTTAATACTACCCTGTCTTTGTATAACCAATTGTCTTAATACTACCATGTCATTCTATAACTAATTGTCTTATTACTACCCTGTCTTTTTATAAGTAATTGTCTTAATACTACCCTGTCTTTGTATAACTAATTGTCTTAATACTACCCTGTCTTTGTATAACTAATTGTCTTAATACTACCCAGTCTTTCTATAACTAATTGTCTTAATACTACCCTGTCTTTGTATAACTAATTATCTTAATACTACCCTGTCTTTCTATAACTAACTGTCTTAATACTACCCTGTCTTTCAATAACTAATTGTCTTAATACTACCATGTCATTCTATAACTAATTGTCTTAATACTACCATGTCTTTCAATAACTAACTGTCTTAATACTACCCTGTCTTTGTATAACTAACTGTCTTAATACTACCCTGTCATTCTATATCTAATTGTCTTAATACTACCCTGTTTTTCTATAACTAACTGTCTTAATACTACCCTGTCTTTGTAAAATTAATTGTCTTAATACTACCATGTCATTCTATAACTAATTATCTTAATACTACCCTGTTTTTGTATAACTAACTGTTTTAATACTACCCTGTCTTTGTATAACTAATTGTCTTAATACTACCCTGGCATTGTATAACTAATTGTCTTAATACTACCCTGTCTTTGTATAACTAATTGTCTTAATACTACCATGTCTTTGTATAACTAATTGTCTTAATACTACCATGTCTTTCAATAACTAACTGTCTTAATAGTACCCTGTCTTTGTATAACTAACTGTCTTAATACTACCCTGTCATTCTATAACTAATTGTCTTAATACTACCCTGTCTTTGTATAACTAATTGTCTTAATACTGCCATGTCTTTGTATAACTAATTGTCTTAATACTACCATGTCTTTCTATAACTAACTGTCTTAATACTACCCTGGCATTGTATAACTAATTGTCTTAATAATACCCTGTCTTTGTATAATTAATTGTCTTAATACTACCCTGTCTTTGTATAACTAATTATCTTAATACTACCCTGTCATTCTATAACTAATTGTCTTAATACTACCCTGTCTTTGTATAACTAATTGTCTTAATACTACCCTGTCATTCTATAACTAATTGTCTTATTACTACCCTGTCTTTGTATAACTAATTATCTTAATACTACCATGTCATTCTATAACTAATTGTCTTAATACTACCCTGTCTTTGTATAACTAATTGTCCTAATACTACCCTGTCATTCTATAACTAATTCTCTTAATACTACCCTGTCTTTCTATAACTAATTGTCTTAATACTACCATGTCATTCTATAACTAATTGTCTTAATACAACCATGTCTTTCTATAACTAACTGTCTTAATACTACCATGTCTTTCTATAACTAATTGTCTTAATACTACCCTGTCTCTCTATAACTAATTGTCTTAATACTACCCTGTCTTTCAATAACTAATTGTCTTAATACTACCCTGGCATTGTATAACTAATTATCTTAATACTACCCTGTCATTCTATAGCTTATTGTCTTAATACTACCCAGTCTTTCTGTAACTAACTGTCTTAATACTACCCTGTCTCTCTATAACTAATTGTCTTATCACTACCCTGTCTTTGTATAATTAATTGTCTTAATACTACCATGTCTTTCTATAACTAATTGTCTTAATACTACCCTGTCTTTCTATAACTAATTGTCTTATTACTACCCTGTCATTCTATAATTAATTGTCTTAATACTACCCTGTCATTCTATAACTAATGGTCTTAATACTACCCTCTCTTTCTATAATTAATTATCTTAATACTACCCTGTCATTCTATAACTAATTGTCTTAATACTACCCTGTCTTTGTATAACTAATTGTCTTAATACTACCCTGTCTTTGTATAACTAATTGTCTTAATACTACCCTGTCATTCTATAACTAATTGTCTTAATACTACACTGTCTTTCTATAACTAATTGTCTTAATACTACCCTGTCTTTGTATAACTAATTATCTTAATACTACCCTGTCTTTGTATAACTAATTGTCTTAATACTACCATGTCATTCTATAACTAATTGTCTTATTACTACCCTTTCTTTTTATATGTAATTGTCTTAATACTACCCTGTCTTTGTATAATTAATTGTCTTAATACTACCCTGTCTTTGTATAACCAATTGTCTTAATACTACCATGTCATTCTATAACTAATTGTCTTATTACTACCCTGTCTTTTTATAAGTAATTGTCTTAATACTACCCTGTCTTTGTATAACTAATTGTCTTAATACTACCCTGTCTTTGTATAACTAATTGTCTTAATACTACCCAGTCTTTCTATAACTAATTGTCTTAATACTACCCTGTCTTTGTATAACTAATTATCTTAATACTACCCTGTCTTTCTATAACTAACTGTCTTAATACTTCCCTGTCTTTCAATAACTAATTGTCTTAATACTACCATGTCATTCTATAACTAATTGTCTTAATACTACCATGTCTTTCAATAACTAATTATCTTAATACTACCCTGTCTTTGTATAACTAACTGTCTTAATACTACCCTGTCATTCTATATCTAATTGTCTTAATACTACCCTGTCTTTCTATAACTAACTGTCTTAATACTACCCTGTCTTTGTATAATTAATTGTCTTAATACTACCCTGTCTTTGTATAACCAATTGTCTTAATACTACCATGTCATTCTATAACTAATTGTCTTATTACTACCCTGTCTTTTTATAAGTAATTGTCTTAATACTACCCTGTCTTTGTATAACTAATTGTCTTAATACTACCCTGTCTTTGTATAACTAATTGTCTTAATACTACCCAGTCTTTCTATAACTAATTGTCTTAATACTACCCTGTCTTTGTATAACTAATTATCTTAATACTACCCTGTCTTTCTATAACTAACTGTCTTAATACTACCCTGTCTTTCAATAACTAATTGTCTTAATACTACCATGTCATTCTATAACTAATTGTCTTAATACTACCATGTCTTTCAATAACTAATTATCTTAATACTACCCTGTCTTTGTATAACTAACTGTCTTAATACTACCCTGTCATTCTATATCTAATTGTCTTAATACTACCCTGTCTTTCTATAACTAACTGTCTTAATACTACCCTGTCTTTGTATAATTAATTGTCTTAATACTACCATGTCATTCTATAACTAATTATCTTAATACTACCCTGTTTTTGAATAACTAACTGTTTTAATACTACCCTGTCTTTGTATAACTAATTGTCTTAATACTACCCTGGCATTGTATAACTAATTGTCTTAATACTACCCTGTCTTTGTATAACTAATTGTCTTAATACTACCATGTCTTTGTATAACTAATTGTCTTAATACTACCATGTCTTTCAATAACTAACTGTCTTAATACTACCCTGTCTTTGTATAACTAACTGTCTTAATACTACCCTGTCATTCTATAACTAATTGTCTTAATACTACCCTGTCTTTGTATAACTAATTGTCTTAATACTACCATGTCTTTGTATAACTAATTGTCTTAATACTACCATGTCTTTCTATAACTAACTGTCTTAATACTACCCTGGCATTGTATAACTAATTGTCTTAATACTACCCTGTCTTTGTATAATTAATTGTCTTAATACTACCCTGTCTTTGTATAACTAATTATCTTAATACTACCCTGTCATTCTATAACTAATTGTCTTAATACTACCCTGTCTTTGTATAACTAATTATCTTAATACTACCCTGTCATTCTATAACTAATTGTCTTAATACTACCATGTCATTCTATAACTAATTGTCTTAATACTACCATGTCTTTCTATAACTAACTGTCTTAATACTACCATATCTTTCTATAACTAACTGTCTTAATACTACCCTGTGTTTGTATAATTAATTGTCTTAATACTACCCTGTCATTCTATAACTAATTGTCTTAATACTACCCTGTCTTTGTATAAGTAATTCTCTTATTACTACCCTGTCTTTGTATAACTAATTGTCTTAATACTACCCTGTCTTTGTATAACTAATTGTCTTAATACTACCCTGTCATTCTATAACTAATTGTCTTAATACTACACTGTCTTTCTATAACTAATTGTCTTAATACTACCCTGTCTTTGTATAACTAATTATCTTAATACTACCCTGTCTTTGTATAACTAATTGTCTTAATACTACCCAGTCTTTCTAAAACTAATTGTCTTATTACTACCCTGTCTTTGTATAACTAATTATCTTAATACTACCCTGTCTTTCTATAACTAACTGTCTTAATACTACCCTGTCTTTCAATAACTAATTGTCTTAATACTACCATGTCATTCTATAACTAATTGTCTTAATACTACCATGTCTTTCAATAACTAACTGTCTTAATACTACCCTGTCTTTGTATAACTAACTGTCTTAATACTACCCTGTCATTCTATATCTAATTGTCTTAATACTACCCTGTTTTTCTATAACTAACTGTCTTAATACTACCCTGTCTTTGTAAAATTAATTGTCTTAATACTACCATGTCATTCTATAACTAATTATCTTAATACTACCCTGTTTTTGTATAACTAACTGTTTTAATACTACCCTGTCTTTGTATAACTAATTGTCTTAATACTACCCTGGCATTGTATAACTAATTGTCTTAATACTACCCTGTCTTTGTATAACTAATTGTCTTAATACTACCATGTCTTTGTATAACTAATTGTCTTAATACTACCATGTCTTTCAATAACTAACTGTCTTAATACTACCCTGTCTTTGTATAACTAACTGTCTTAATACTACCCTGTCATTCTATAACTAATTGTCTTAATACTACCCTGTCTTTGTATAACTAATTGTCTTAATACTACCATGTCTTTGTATAACTAATTGTCTTAATACTACCATGTCTTTCTATAACTAACTGTCTTAATACTACCCTGGCATTGTATAACTAATTGTCTTAATAATACCCTGTCTTTGTATAATTAATTGTCTTAATACTACCCTGTCTTTGTATAACTAATTATCTTAATACTACCCTGTCATTCTATAACTAATTGTCTTAATACTACCCTGTCTTTGTATAACTAATTGTCTTAATACTACCCTGTCATTCTATAACTAATTGTCTTATTACTACCCTGTCTTTGTATAACTAATTATCTTAATACTACCATGTCATTCTATAACTAATTGTCTTAATACTACCCTGTCTTTGTATAACTAATTGTCCTAATACTACCCTGTCATTCTATAACTAATTCTCTTAATACTACCCTGTCTTTGTATAACTAATTGTCTTAATACTACCCTGTCATTCTATAACTAATTGTCTTAATACTACCATGTCTTTCTATAACTAACTGTCTTAATACTACCATGTCTTTCTATAACTAACTGTCTTAATACTACCCTGTCTTTGTATAATTAATTGTCTTAATACTACCCTGTCATTCTATAACTAATTGTCTTAATACTACCCTGTCATTCTATAACTAATTGTCTTAATACTACGCTGTCTTTGTGTAAGTAATTGTCTTAATACTACCATGTCTTTCTATAACTAATTGTCTTATTACTGCCCTGTCGTTCTATAACTAATTGTCTTAATACTACCCTGTCATTCTATAACTAATTGTCTTAATACTACCCTGTCTTTGTATAACTAATTGTCTTAATACTACCCTGTCTTTCTATAACTAATTGTCTTAATACTACCCTGTCTCTCTATAACTAATTGTCTTAATACTACCCTGTCTTTCAATAACTAATTGTCTTAATACTACCCTGGCATTGTATAACTAATTATCTTAATACTACCCTGTCATTCTATAGCTAATTGTCTAAATACTACCCAGTCTTTCTATAACTAACTGTCTTAATACTACCCTGTCTCTCTATAACTAATTGTCTTATCACTACCCTGTCTTTGTATAATTAATTGTCTTAATACTACCATGTCTTTCTATAACTAATTGTCTTAATACTACCCTGTCTTTCTATAACTAATTGTCTTATTACTACCCTGTCATTCTATAATTAATTGTCTTAATACTACCCTGTCATTCTATAACTAATTGTCTTAATACTACCCTCTCTTTCTATAATTAATTATCTTAATACTACCCTGTCATTCTATAACTAATTGTCTTAATACTACCCTGTCTTTGTATAACTAATTGTCTTAATACTACCCTGTCTTTGTATAACTAATTGTCTTAATACTACCCTGGCATTCTATAACTAATTGTCTTAATACTACACTGTCTTTCTATAACTAATTGTCTTAATACTACCCTGTCTTTGTATAACTAACAGTCTTAATACTACCCTGTCTTTGTATAACTAACTGTCTTAATACTACCCTGTCATTCTATATCTAATTGTCTTAATACTACCCTGTCTTTCTATAACTAACTGTCTTAATACTACCCTGTCTTTGTATAACTAATTGTCTTAATATTACCCTGTCTTTCTATAACCAATTGTCTTAATACTACCATGTCATTCTATAACTAATTGTCTTATTACTACCCTGTCTTTTTATAAGTAATTGTCTTAATACTACCCTGTCTTTGTATAACTAATTGTCTTAATACTACCCTGTCTTTGTATAACTAATTGTCTTAATACTACCCAGTCTTTCTATAACTAATTGTCTTAATACTACCCTGTCTTTGTATAACTAATTATCTTAATACTACCCTGTCTTTCTATAACTAACTGTCTTAAAACTACCCTGTCTTTCAATAACTAATTGTCTTAATACTACCATGTCATTCTATAACTAATTGTCTTAATACTACCATGTCTTTCAATAACTAATTATCTTAATACTACCCTGTCTTTGTATAACTAACTGTCTTAATACTACCCTGTCATTCTATATCTAATTGTCTTAATACTACCCTGTCTTTCTATAACTAACTGTCTTAATACTACCCTGTCTTTGTATAATTAATTGTCTTAATACTACCATGTCATTCTATAACTAATTATCTTAATACTACCCTGTTTTTGTATAACTAACTGTTTTAATACTACCCTGTCTTTGTATAACTAATTGTCTTAATACTACCCTGGCATTGTATAACTAATTGTCTTAATACTACCCTGTCTTTGTATAACTAATTGTCTTAATACTACCATGTCTTTGTATAACTAATTGTCTTAATACTACCATGTCTTTCAATAACTAACTGTCTTAATACTACCCTGTCTTTGTATAACTAACTGTCTTAATACTACCCTGTCATTCTATAACTAATTGTCTTAATACTACCCTGTCTTTGTATAACTAATTGTCTTAATACTACCATGTCTTTGTATAACTAATTGTCTTAATACTACCATGTCTTTCTATAACTAACTATCTTAATACTACCCTGGCATTGTATAACTAATTGTCTTAATACTACCCTGTCTTTGTATAATTAATTGTCTTAATACTACCCTGTCTTTGTATAACTAATTATCTTAATACTACCCTGTCTTTGTATAACTAATTGTCTTAATACTACCCTGTCATTCTATAACTAATTGTCTTAATACTACCATGTCATTCTATAACTAATTGTCTTAATACTACCATGTCTTTCTATAACTAACTGTCTTAATACTACCATATCTTTCTATAACTAACTGTCTTAATACTACCCTGTCTTTGTATAATTAATTGTCTTAATACTACCCTGTCATTCTATAACTAATTGTCTTAATACTACCCTGTCTTTGTATAAGTAATTCTCTTATTACTACCCTGTCTTTCTATAACTAATTGTCTTAATACTACCCTGTCATTCTATAACTAATTGTCTTAATACTACCCTGTCTTTGTATGAGTAATTGTCTTATTACTACCCTGTCTTTCTATAACTAATTGTCTTAATACTACCCTGTCATTCTATAACTAATTGTCTTAATACTACGCTCTCTTTGTGTAAGTAATTGTCTTAATACTACCATGTCTTTCTATAACTAATTGTCTTATTACTGCCCTGTCGTTCTATAACTAATTGTCTTAATACTACCTTGTCATTCTATAACTAATTGTCTTAATACTACCCTGTCTTTGTATAAATAATTGTCTTAATACTACCCTGTCTTTCTATAACTAATTGTCTTAATACTACCCTGTCTCTCTATAACTAATTGTCTTAATACTACCCTGTCATTCTATAACTAATTGTCTTAATACTACCCTGGCATTGTATAACTAATTATCTTAATACTACCCTGTCATTCTATAGCTAATTGTCTTAATACTACCCAGTCTTTCTATAACTAACTGTCTTAATACTACCCTGTCTCTCTATAACTAATTGTCTTATCACTACCCTGTGTTTGTATAATTAATTGTCTTAATACTACCATGTCTTTCTATAACTAATTGTCTTAATACTACCCTGTCTTTCTATAACTAATTGTCTTATTACTACCCTCTCATTCTATAACTAATTGTCTTAATACTACACTGTCTTTCTATAACTAATTGTCTTAATACTACCCTGTCTTTGTATAACTAATTATCTTAATACTACCCTGTCTTTGTATAACTAATTATCTTAATACTACCCTGTCTTTGTATGAGTAATTGTCTTATTACTACCCTGTCTTTCTATAACTAATTGTCTTAATACTACCCTGTCATTCTATAACTAATTGTCTTAATACTACGCTCTCTTTGTGTAAGTAATTGTCTTAATACTACCATGTCTTTCTATAACTAATTGTCTTATTACTGCCCTGTCGTTCTATAACTAATTGTCTTAATACTACCTTGTCATTCTATAACTAATTGTCTTAATACTACCCTGTCTTTGTATAAATAATTGTCTTAATACTACCCTGTCTTTCTATAACTAATTGTCTTAATACTACCCTGTCTCTCTATAACTAATTGTCTTAATACTACCCTGTCATTCTATAACTAATTGTCTTAATACTACCCTGGCATTGTATAACTAATTATCTTAATACTACCCTGTCATTCTATAGCTAATTGTCTTAATACTACCCAGTCTTTCTATAACTAACTGTCTTAATACTACCCTGTCTCTCTATAACTAATTGTCTTATCACTACCCTGTGTTTGTATAATTAATTGTCTTAATACTACCATGTCTTTCTATAACTAATTGTCTTAATACTACCCTGTCTTTCTATAACTAATTGTCTTATTACTACCCTCTCATTCTATAATTAATTGTCTTAATACTACCCTGTCATTCTATAACTAATTGTCTTAATACTACCCTCTCTTTCTATAATTAATTATCTTAATACTACCCTGTCATTCTATAACTAATTGTCTTAATACTACCCTGTCTTTGTATAACTAATTGTCTTAATACTACCCTGTCTTTGTATAACTAATTGTCTGAATACTACCCTGTCATTCTATAACTAATTGTCTTAATACTACACTGTCTTTCTATAACTAATTGTCTTAATACTACCCTGTCTTTGTATAACTAATTATCTTAATACTACCCTGTCTTTGTATAACTAATTGTCTTAATACTACCATGTCATTCTATAACTAATTGTCTTATTACTACCCTTTCTTTTTATATGTAATTGTCTTAATACTACCCTGTCTTTGTATAACTAATTGTCTTAATACTACCCTGTCTTTGTATAACCAATTGTCTTAATACTACCATGTCATTCTATAACTAATTGTCTTATTACTACCCTGTCTTTTTATAAGTAATTGTCTTAATATTACCCTGTCTTTGTATAACTAATTGTCTTAATACTACCCTGTCTTTGTATAACTAATTGTCTTAATACTACCCAGTCTTTCTATAACTAATTTTCTTAATACTACCCTGTCTTTGTATAACTAATTGTCTTAATACTACCCTGTCTTTCTATAACTAACTGTCTTAATACTACCCTGTCTTTCAATAACTAATTGTCTTAATACTACCATGTCATTCTATAACTAATTGTCTTAATACTACCATGTCTTTCAATAACTAACTGTCTTAATACTACCCTGTCTTTGTATAACTAACTGTCTTAATACTACCCTGTCATTCTATATCTAATTGTCTTAATACTACCCTGTTTTTCTATAACTAACTGTCTTAATACTACCCTGTCTTTGTAAAATTAATTTTCTTAATACTACCATGTCATTCTATAACTAATTATCTTAATACTACCCTGTTTTTGTATAACTAACTGTTTTAATACTACCCTGTCTTTGTATAACTAATTGTCTTAATACTACCCTGGCATTGTATAACTAATTGTCTTAATACTACCCTGTCTTTGTATAACTAATTGTCTTAATACTACCATGTCTTTGTATAACTAATTGTCTTAATACTACCATGTCTTTCAATAACTAACTGTCTTAATACTACCCTGTCTTTGTATAACTAACTGTCTTAATACTACCCTGTCATTCTATAACTAATTGTCTTAATACTACCCTGTCTTTGTATAACTAATTGTCTTAATACTACCATGTCTTTGTATAACTAATTGTCTTAATACTACCATGTCTTTCTATAACTAACTGTCTTAATACTACCCTGGCATTGTATAACTAATTGTCTTAATAATACCCTGTCTTTGTATAATTAAATGTCTTAATACTACCCTGTCTTTGTATAACTAATTATCTTAATACTACCCTGTCATTCTATAACTAATTGTCTTAATACTACCCTGTCTTTGTATAACTAATTGTCTTAATACTACCCTGTCATTCTATAACTAATTGTCTTAATACTACCATGTCATTCTATAACTAATTGTCTTAATACTACCATGTCTTTCTATAACTAACTGTCTTAATACTACCATATCTTTCTATAACTAAATGTCTTAATACTACCCTGTCTTTGTATAATTAATTGTCTTAATACAACCCTGTCATTCTATAACTAATTGTCTTAATACTACCCTGTCTTTGTATAAGTAATTCTCTTATTACTACCCTGTCTTTCTATAACTAATTGTCTTAATACTACCCTGTCATTCTATAACTAATTGTCTTAATACTACGCTGTGTTTGTGTAAGTAATTGTCTTAATACTACCATGTCTTTCTATAACTAATTGTCTTATTACTGCCCTGTCGTTCTATAACTAATTGTCTTAATACTACCCTGTCATTCTATAACTAATTGTCTTAATACTACCCTGTCTTTGTATAACTAATTGTCTTAATACTACCCTGTCTTTGTATAACTAATTGTCTTAATACTACCATGTCATTCTATAACTAATTGTCTTATTACTACCCTTTCTTTTTATATGTAATTGTCTTAATACTACCCTGTCTTTGTATAACTAATTATCTTAATACTACCATGTCATTCTATAACTAATTGTCTTATTACTACCCTGTCTTTTTATAAGTAATTGTCTTAATACTACCCTGTCTTTCTATAACTAATTGTCTTAATACTACCCTGTCTTTGTATAACTAATTGTCTTAATACTACCCAGTCGTTCTATAACTAATTGTCTTAATACTACCCTGTCTTTGTATAACTAATTATCTTAATACTACCCTGTCTTTCTATAACTAACTGTCTTAATACTACCCTGTCTTTCAATAACTAATTGTCTTAATACTACCATGTCATTCTATAACTAATTGTCTTAATACTACCATGTCTTTCAATAACTAACTGTCTTAATACTACCCTGTCTTTGTATAACTAATTGTCTTAATACTACCCTGTCATTCTATAACTAATTGTCTTAATACTACCATGTCATTCTATAACTAATTGTCTTAATACTACCATGTCTTTCAATAACTAATTATCTTAATACTACCCTGTCTTTGTATAACTAACAGTCTTAATACTACCCTGTCTTTGTATAACTAACTGTCTTAATACTACCCTGTCATTCTATATCTAATTGTCTTAATACTACCCTGTCTTTCTATAACTAACTGTCTTAATACTACCCTGTCTTTGTATAACTAATTGTCTTAATATTACCCTGTCTTTCTATAACCAATTGTCTTAATACTACCATGTCATTCTATAACTAATTGTCTTATTACTACCCTGTCTTTTTATAAGTAATTGTCTTAATACTACCCTGTCATTCTATAACTAATTGTCTTATTACTACCCTGTCTTTCTATAACTAATTGTCTTAATACTACCCTGTCTTTGTATAACTAATTGTCTTAATACTACCCTGTCTTTGTATAACTAATTGTCTTAATACTACCCAGTCTTTCTATAACTAATTGTCTTAATACTACCCTGTCTTTGTATAACTAATTATCTTAATACTACCCTGTCTTTCTATAACTAACTGTCTTAATACTACCCTGTCTTTCAATAACTAATTGTCTTAATACTACATGTCATTCTATAACTAATTGTCTTAATACTACCATGTCTTTCAATAACTAATTATCTTAATACTACCCTGTCTTTGTATAACTAACTGTCTTAATACTACCCTGTCATTCTATATCTAATTGTCTTAATACTACCCTGTCTTTCTATAACTAACTGTCTTAATACTACCCTGTCTTTGTATAATTAATTGTCTTAATACTACCATGTCATTCTATAACTAATTATCTTAATACTACCCTGTTTTTGTATAACTAACTGTTTTAATACTACCCTGTCTTTGTATAACTAATTGTCTTAATACTACCCTGGCATTGTATAACTAATTGTCTTAATACTACCCTGTCTTTGTATAACTAATTGTCTTAATACTACCATGTCTTTGTATAACTAATTGTCTTAATACTACCATGTCTTTCAATAACTAACTGTCTTAATACTACCCTTTCTTTGTATAACTAACTGTCTTAATACTACCCTGTCATTCTATAACTAATTGTCTTAATACTACCCTGTCTTTGTATAACTAATTGTCTTAATACTACCATGTCTTTGTATAACTAATTGTCTTAATACTACCATGTCTTTCTATAACTAACTATCTTAATACTACCCTGGCATTGTATAACTAATTGTCTTAATACTACCCTGTCTTTGTATAATTAATTGTCTTAATACTACCCTGTCTTTGTATAACTAATTATCTTAATACTACCCTGTCATTCTATAACTAATTGTCTTAATACTACCCTGTCTTTGTATAACTAATTGTCTTAATACTACCCTGTCATTCTATAACTAATTGTCTTAATACTACCATGTCATTCTATAACTAATTGTCTTAATACTACCATGTCTTTCTATAACTAACTGTCTTAATACTACCATATCTTTCTATAACTAACTGTCTTAATACTACCCTGTCTTTGTATAATTAATTGTCTTAATACTACCCTGTCATTCTATAACTAATTGTCTTAATACTACGCTGTGTTTGTGTAAGTAATTGTCTTAATACTACCATGTCTTTCTATAACTAATTGTCTTATTACTGCCCTGTCGTTCTATAACTAATTGTCTTAATACTACCCTGTCATTCTATAACTAATTGTCTTAATACTACCCTGTCTTTGTATAACTAATTGTCTTAATACTACCCTGTCTTTGTATAACTAATTGTCTTAATACTACCATGTCATTCTATAACTAATTGTCTTATTACTACCCTTTCTTTTTATATGTAATTGTCTTAATACTACCCTGTCTTTGTATAATTAATTGTCTTAATACTACCCTGTCTTAAATTTGTATAACCAATTGTCTTAATACTACCATGTCATTCTATAACTAATTGTCTTATTACTACCCTGTCTTTTTATAAGTAATTGTCTTAATACTACCCTGTCTTTCTATAACTAATTGTCTTAATACTACCCTGTCTTTGTATAACTAATTGTCTTAATACTACCCAGTCGTTCTATAACTAATTGTCTTAATACTACCCTGTCTTTGTATAACTAATTATCTTAATACTACCCTGTCTTTCTATAACTAACTGTCTTAATACTACCCTGTCTTTCAATAACTAATTGTCTTAATACTACCATGTCATTCTATAACTAATTGTCTTAATACTACCATGTCTTTCAATAACTAATTATCTTAATACTACCCTGTCTTTGTATAACTAACAGTCTTAATACTACCCTGTCTTTGTATAACTAACTGTCTTAATACTACCCTGTCATTCTATATCTAATTGTCTTAATACTACCCTGTCTTTCTATAACTAACTGTCTTAATACTACCCTGTCTTTCAATAACTAATTGTCTTAATACTACATGTCATTCTATAACTAATTGTCTTAATACTACCATGTCTTTCAATAACTAATTATCTTAATACTACCCTGTCTTTGTATAACTAACTGTCTTAATACTACCCTGTCATTCTATATCTAATTATCTTAATACTACCCTGTCTTTCTATAACTAACTGTCTTAATACTACCCTGTCTTTCAATAACTAATTGTCTTAATACTACATGTCATTCTATAACTAATTGTCTTAATACTACCATGTCTTTCAATAACTAATTATCTTAATACTACCCTGTCTTTGTATAACTAACTGTCTTAATACTACCCTGTCATTCTATATCTAATTGTCTTAATACTACCCTGTCTTTCTATAACTAACTGTCTTAATACTACCCTGTCTTTGTATAATTAATTGTCTTAATACTACCATGTCATTCTATAACTAATTATCTTAATACTACCCTGTTTTTGTATAACTAACTGTTTTAATACTACCCTGTCTTTGTATAACTAATTGTCTTAATACTACCCTGGCATTGTATAACTAATTGTCTTAATACTACCCTGTCTTTGTATAACTAATTGTCTTAATACTACCATGTCTTTGTATAACTAATTGTCTTAATACTACCATGTCTTTCAATAACTAACTGTCTTAATACTACCCTGTCTTTGTATAACTAACTGTCTTAATACTACCCTGTCATTCTATAACTAATTGTCTTAATACTACCCTGTCTTTGTATAACTAATTGTCTTAATACTACCATGTCTTTGTATAACTAATTGTCTTAATACTACCATGTCTTTCTATAACTAACTATCTTAATACTACCCTGGCATTGTATAACTAATTGTCTTAATACTACCCTGTCTTTGTATAATTAATTGTCTTAATACTACCCTGTCTTTGTATAACTAATTATCTTAATACTACCCTGTCATTCTATAACTAATTGTCTTAATACTACCCTGTCTTTGTATAACTAATTGTCTTAATACTACCCTGTCATTCTATAACTAATTGTCTTAATACTACCATGTCATTCTATAACTAATTGTCTTAATACTACCATGTCTTTCTATAACTAACTGTCTTAATACTACCATATCTTTCTATAACTAACTGTCTTAATACTACCCTGTCTTTGTATAATTAATTGTCGTAATACTACCCTGTCATTCTATAACTAATTGTCTTAATACTACCCTGTCTTTGTATAAGTAATTCTCTTATTACTACCCTGTCTTTCTATAACTAATTGTCTTAATACTACCCTGTCATTCTATAACTAATTGTCTTAATACTACCCTGTCTTTGTATGAGTAATTGTCTTATTACTACCCTGTCTTTCTATAACTAATTGTCTTAATACTACCCTGTCATTCTATAACTAATTGTCTTAATACTACGCTCTCTTTGTGTAAGTAATTGTCTTAATACTACCATGTCTTTCTATAACTAATTGTCTTATTACTGCCCTGTCGTTCTATAACTAATTGTCTTAATACTACCCTGTCATTCTATAACTAATTGTCTTAATACTACCCTGTCTTTGTATAAATAATTGTCTTAATACTACCCTGTCTTTCTATAACTAATTGTCTTAATACTACCCTGTCTCTCTATAACTAATTGTCTTAATACTACCCTGTCATTCTATAACTAATTGTCTTAATACTACCCTGGCATTGTATAACTAATTATCTTAATACTACCCTGTCATTCTATAGCTAATTGTCTTAATACTACCCAGTCTTTCTATAACTAACTGTCTTAATACTACCCTGTCTCTCTATAACTAATTGTCTTATCACTACCCTGTGTTTGTATAATTAATTGTCTTAATACTACCATGTCTTTCTATAACTAATTGTCTTAATACTACCCTGTCTTTCTATAACTAATTGTCTTATTACTACCCTCTCATTCTATAATTAATTGTCTTAATACTACCCTGTCATTCTATAACTAATTGTCTTAATACTACCCTCTCTTTCTATAATTAATTATCTTAATACTACCCTGTCATTCTATAACTAATTGTCTTAATACTACCCTGTCTTTGTATAACTAATTGTCTTAATACTACCCTGTCTTTGTATAACTAATTGTCTGAATACTACCCTGTCATTCTATAACTAATTGTCTTAATACTACACTGTCTTTCTATAACTAATTGTCTTAATACTACCCTGTCTTTGTATAACTAATTATCTTAATACTACCCTGTCTTTGTATAACTAATTGTCTTAATACTACCATGTCATTCTATAACTAATTGTCTTATTACTACCCTTTCTTTTTATATGTAATTGTCTTAATATTACCCTGTCTTTGTATAACTAATTGTCTTAATACTACCCTGTCTTTGTATAACTAATTGTCTTAATACTACCCAGTCTTTCTATAACTAATTGTCTTAATACTACCCTGTCTTTGTATAACTAATTGTCTTAATACTACCCTGTCTTTCTATAACTAACTGTCTTAATACTACCCTGTCTTTCAATAACTAATTGTCTTAATACTACCATGTCATTCTATAACTAATTGTCTTAATACTACCATGTCTTTCAATAACTAACTGTCTTAATACTACCCTGTCTTTGTATAACTAACTGTCTTAATACTACCCTGTCATTCTATATCTAATTGTCTTAATACTACCCTGTTTTTCTATAACTAACTGTCTTAATACTACCCTGTCTTTGTAAAATTAATTTTCTTAATACTACCATGTCATTCTATAACTAATTATCTTAATACTACCCTGTTTTTGTATAACTAACTGTTTTAATACTACCCTGTCTTTGTATAACTAATTGTCTTAATACTACCCTGGCATTGTATAACTAATTGTCTTAATACTACCCTGTCTTTGTATAACTAATTGTCTTAATACTACCATGTCTTTGTATAACTAATTGTCTTAATACTACCATGTCTTTCAATAACTAACTGTCTTAATACTACCCTGTCTTTGTATAACTAACTGTCTTAATACTACCCTGTCATTCTATAACTAATTGTCTTAATACTACCCTGTCTTTGTATAACTAATTGTCTTAATACTACCATGTCTTTGTATAACTAATTGTCTTAATACTACCATGTCTTTCTATAACTAACTATCTTAATACTACCCTGGCATTGTATAACTAATTGTCTTAATACTACCCTGTCTTTGTATAATTAATTGTCTTAATACTACCCTGTCTTTGTATAACTAATTATCTTAATACTACCCTGTCATTCTATAACTAATTGTCTTAATACTACCCTGTCTTTGTATAACTAATTGTCTTAATACTACCCTGTCATTCTATAACTAATTGTCTTAATACTACCATGTCATTCTATAACTAATTGTCTTAATACTACCATGTCTTTCTATAACTAACTGTCTTAATACTACCATATCTTTCTATAACTAAATGTCTTAATACTACCCTGTCTTTGTATAATTAATTGTCTTAATACAACCCTGTCATTCTATAACTAATTGTCTTAATACTACCCTGTCTTTGTAGAAGTAATTCTCTTATTACTACCCTGTCTTTCTATAACTAATTGTCTTAATACTACCCTGTCATTCTATAACTAATTGTCTTAATACTACGCTGTGTTTGTGTAAGTAATTGTCTTAATACTACCATGTCTTTCTATAACTAATTGTCTTATTACTGCCCTGTCGTTCTATAACTAATTGTCTTAATACTACCCTGTCATTCTATAACTAATTGTCTTAATACTACCCTGTCTTTGTATAACTAATTGTCTTAATACTACCCTGTCTTTGTATAACTAATTGTCTTAATACTACCATGTCATTCTATAACTAATTGTCTTATTACTACCCTTTCTTTTTATATGTAATTGTCTTAATACTACCCTGTCTTTGTATAACTAATTATCTTAATACTACCATGTCATTCTATAACTAATTGTCTTATTACTACCCTGTCTTTTTATAAGTAATTGTCTTAATACTACCCTGTCTTTCTATAACTAATTGTCTTAATACTACCCTGTCTTTGTATAACTAATTGTCTTAATACTACCCAGTCGTTCTATAACTAATTGTCTTAATACTACCCTGTCTTTGTATAACTAATTATCTTAATACTACCCTGTCTTTCTATAACTAACTGTCTTAATACTACCCTGTCTTTCAATAACTAATTGTCTTAATACTACCATGTCATTCTATAACTAATTGTCTTAATACTACCATGTCTTTCAATAACTAACTGTCTTAATACTACCCTGTCTTTGTATAACTAATTGTCTTAATACTACCCTGTCATTCTATAACTAATTGTCTTAATACTACCATGTCATTCTATAACTAATTGTCTTAATACTACCATGTCTTTCAATAACTAATTATCTTAATACTACCCTGTCTTTGTATAACTAACTGTCTTAATACTACCCTGTCATTCTATATCTAATTGTCTTAATACTACCCTGTCTTTCTATAACTAACTGTCTTAATACTACCCTGTCTTTGTATAATTAATTGTCTTAATACTACCATGTCATTCTATAACTAATTATCTTAATACTACCCTGTTTTTGAATAACTAACTGTTTTAATACTACCATGTCTTTCAATAACTAATTATCTTAATACTACCCTGTCTTTGTATAACTAACTGTCTTAATACTACCCTGTCATTCTATATCTAATTGTCTTAATACTACCCTGTCTTTCTATAACTAACTGTCTTAATACTACCCTGTCTTTGTATAATTAATTGTCTTAATACTACCATGTCATTCTATAACTAATTATCTTAATACTACCCTGTTTTTGAATAACTAACTGTTTTAATACTACCCTGTCTTTGTATAACTAATTGTCTTAATACTACCCTGGCATTGTATAACTAATTGTCTTAATACTACCCTGTCTTTGTATAACTAATTGTCTTAATACTACCATGTCTTTGTATAACTAATTGTCTTAATACTACCATGTCTTTCAATAACTAACTGTCTTAATACTACCCTGTCTTTGTATAACTAACTGTCTTAATACTACCCTGTCATTCTATAACTAATTGTCTTAATACTACCCTGTCTTTGTATAACTAATTGTCTTAATACTACCATGTCTTTGTATAACTAATTGTCTTAATACTACCATGTCTTTCTATAACTAACTGTCTTAATACTACCCTGGCATTGTATAACTAATTGTCTTAATACTACCCTGTCTTTGTATAATTAATTGTCTTAATACTACCCTGTCTTTGTATAACTAATTATCTTAATACTACCCTGTCATTCTATAACTAATTGTCTTAATACTACCCTGTCTTTGTATAACTAATTATCTTAATACTACCCTGTCATTCTATAACTAATTGTCTTAATACTACCATGTCATTCTATAACTAATTGTCTTAATACTACCATGTCTTTCTATAACTAACTGTCTTAATACTACCATATCTTTCTATAACTAACTGTCTTAATACTACCCTGTGTTTGTATAATTAATTGTCTTAATACTACCCTGTCATTCTATAACTAATTGTCTTAATACTACCCTGTCTTTGTATAAGTAATTCTCTTATTACTACCCTGTCTTTGTATAACTAATTGTCTTAATACTACCCTGTCTTTGTATAACTAATTGTCTTAATACTACCCTGTCATTCTATAACTAATTGTCTTAATACTACACTGTCTTTCTATAACTAATTGTCTTAATACTACCCTGTCTTTGTATAACTAATTATCTTAATACTACCCTGTCTTTGTATAACTAATTGTCTTAATACTACCCAGTCTTTCTAAAACTAATTGTCTTATTACTACCCTGTCTTTGTATAACTAATTATCTTAATACTACCCTGTCTTTCTATAACTAACTGTCTTAATACTACCCTGTCTTTCAATAACTAATTGTCTTAATACTACCATGTCATTCTATAACTAATTGTCTTAATACTACCATGTCTTTCAATAACTAACTGTCTTAATACTACCCTGTCTTTGTATAACTAACTGTCTTAATACTACCCTGTCATTCTATATCTAATTGTCTTAATACTACCCTGTTTTTCTATAACTAACTGTCTTAATACTACCCTGTCTTTGTAAAATTAATTGTCTTAATACTACCATGTCATTCTATAACTAATTATCTTAATACTACCCTGTTTTTGTATAACTAACTGTTTTAATACTACCCTGTCTTTGTATAACTAATTGTCTTAATACTACCCTGGCATTGTATAACTAATTGTCTTAATACTACCCTGTCTTTGTATAACTAATTGTCTTAATACTACCATGTCTTTGTATAACTAATTGTCTTAATACTACCATGTCTTTCAATAACTAACTGTCTTAATACTACCCTGTCTTTGTATAACTAACTGTCTTAATACTACCCTGTCATTCTATAACTAATTGTCTTAATACTACCCTGTCTTTGTATAACTAATTGTCTTAATACTACCATGTCTTTGTATAACTAATTGTCTTAATACTACCATGTCTTTCTATAACTAACTGTCTTAATACTACCCTGGCATTGTATAACTAATTGTCTTAATAATACCCTGTCTTTGTATAATTAATTGTCTTAATACTACCCTGTCTTTGTATAACTAATTATCTTAATACTACCCTGTCATTCTATAACTAATTGTCTTAATACTACCCTGTCTTTGTATAACTAATTGTCTTAATACTACCCTGTCATTCTATAACTAATTGTCTTATTACTACCCTGTCTTTGTATAACTAATTATCTTAATACTACCATGTCATTCTATAACTAATTGTCTTAATACTACCCTGTCTTTGTATAACTAATTGTCCTAATACTACCCTGTCATTCTATAACTAATTCTCTTAATACTACCCTGTCTTTGTATAACTAATTGTCTTAATACTACCCTGTCATTCTATAACTAATTGTCTTAATACTACCATGTCTTTCTATAACTAACTGTCTTAATACTACCATGTCTTTCTATAACTAACTGTCTTAATACTACCCTGTCTTTGTATAATTAATTGTCTTAATACTACCCTGTCATTCTATAACTAATTGTCTTAATACTACCCTGTCTTTGTATGAGTAATTGTCTTATTACTACCCTGTCTTTCTATAACTAATTGTCTTAATACTACCCTGTCATTCTATAACTAATTGTCTTAATACTACGCTGTCTTTGTGTAAGTAATTGTCTTAATACTACCATGTCTTTCTATAACTAATTGTCTTATTACTGCCCTGTCGTTCTATAACTAATTGTCTTAATACTACCCTGTCATTCTATAACTAATTGTCTTAATACTACCCTGTCTTTGTATAACTAATTGTCTTAATACTACCCTGTCTTTCTATAACTAATTGTCTTAATACTACCCTGTCTCTCTATAACTAATTGTCTTAATACTACCCTGTCTTTCAATAACTAATTGTCTTAATACTACCCTGGCATTGTATAACTAATTATCTTAATACTACCCTGTCATTCTATAGCTAATTGTCTAAATACTACCCAGTCTTTCTATAACTAACTGTCTTAATACTACCCTGTCTCTCTATAACTAATTGTCTTATCACTACCCTGTCTTTGTATAATTAATTGTCTTAATACTACCATGTCTTTCTATAACTAATTGTCTTAATACTACCCTGTCTTTCTATAACTAATTGTCTTATTACTACCCTGTCATTCTATAATTAATTGTCTTAATACTACCCTGTCATTCTATAACTAATTGTCTTAATACTACCCTCTCTTTCTATAATTAATTATCTTAATACTACCCTGTCATTCTATAACTAATTGTCTTAATACTACCCTGTCTTTGTATAACTAATTGTCTTAATACTACCCTGTCTTTGTATAACTAATTGTCTTAATACTACCCTGGCATTCTATAACTAATTGTCTTAATACTACACTGTCTTTCTATAACTAATTGTCTTAATACTACCCTGTCTTTGTATAAATAATTATCTTAATACTACCCTGTCTTTGTATAACTAATTGTCTTAATACTACCATGTCATTCTATAACTAATTGTCTTATTACTACCCTTTCTTTTTATATGTAATTGTCTTAATACTACCCTGTCTTTGTATAATTAATTGTCTTAATACTACCCTGTCTTTGTATAACCAATTGTCTTAATACTACCATGTCATTCTATAACTAATTGTCTTATTACTACCCTGTCTTTTTATAAGTAATTGTCTTAATACTACCCTGTCTTTCTATAACTAATTGTCTTAATACTACCCTGTCTTTGTATAACTAATTGTCTTAATACTACCCAGTCGTTCTATAACTAATTGTCTTAATACTACCCTGTCTTTGTATAACTAATTATCTTAATACTACCCTGTCTTTCTATAACTAACTGTCTTAATACTACCCTGTCTTTCAATAACTAATTGTCTTAATACTACCATGTCATTCTATAACTAATTGTCTTAATACTACCATGTCTTTCAATAACTAATTATCTTAATACTACCCTGTCTTTGTATAACTAACAGTCTTAATACTACCCTGTCTTTGTATAACTAACTGTCTTAATACTACCCTGTCATTCTATATCTAATTGTCTTAATACTACCCTGTCTTTCTATAACTAACTGTCTTAATACTACCCTGTCTTTGTATAACTAATTGTCTTAATATTACCCTGTCTTTCTATAACCAATTGTCTTAATACTACCATGTCATTCTATAACTAATTGTCTTAATACTACCCTGTCTTTGTATAACTAATTGTCTTAATACTACCCAGTCTTTCTATAACTAATTGTCTTAATACTACCCTGTCTTTGTATAACTAATTATCTTAATACTACCCTGTCTTTCTATAACTAACTGTCTTAATACTACCCTGTCTTTCAATAACTAATTATCTTAATACTACCCTGTCTTTGTATAACTAACTGTCTTAATACTACCCTGTCTTTCAATAACTAATTGTCTTAATACTACCCTGTCTTTCTATAACTAACTGTCTTAATACTACCATGTCTTTCTATAACTAACTGTCTTAATACTACCATGTCTTTCAATAACTAATTATCTTAATACTACCCTGTCTTTGTATAACTAACTGTCTTAATACTACCCTGTCATTCTATATCTAATTGTCTTAATACTACCCTGTCTTTCTATAACTAACTGTCTTAATACTACCCTGTCTTTGTATAATTAATTGTCTTAATACTACCATGTCATTCTATAACTAATTATCTTAATACTACCCTGTTTTTGTATAACTAACTGTTTTAATACTACCCTGTCTTTGTATAACTAATTGTCTTAATACTACCCTGGCATTGTATAACTAATTGTCTTAATACTACCCTGTCTTTGTATAACTAATTGTCTTAATACTACCATGTCTTTGTATAACTAATTGTCTTAATACTACCATGTCTTTCAATAACTAACTGTCTTAATACTACCCTGTCTTTGTATAACTAACTGTCTTAATACTACCCTGTCATTCTATAACTAATTGTCTTAATACTACCCTGTCTTTGTATAACTAATTGTCTTAATACTACCATGTCTTTGTATAACTAATTGTCTTAATACTACCATGTCTTTCTATAACTAACTATCTTAATACTACCCTGGCATTGTATAACTAATTGTCTTAATACTACCCTGTCTTTGTATAATTAATTGTCTTAATACTACCCTGTCTTTGTATAACTAATTATCTTAATACTACCCTGTCTTTGTATAACTAATTGTCTTAATACTACCCTGTCATTCTATAACTAATTGTCTTAATACTACCATGTCATTCTATAACTAATTGTCTTAATACTACCATGTCTTTCTATAACTAACTGTCTTAATACTACCATATCTTTCTATAACTAACTGTCTTAATACTACCCTGTCTTTGTATAATTAATTGTCTTAATACTACCCTGTCATTCTATAACTAATTGTCTTAATAATACCCTGTCTTTGTATAAGTAATTCTCTTATTACTACCCTGTCTTTCTATAACTAATTGTCTTAATACTACCCTGTCATTCTATAACTAATTGTCTTAATACTACCCTGTCTTTGTATGAGTAATTGTCTTATTACTACCCTGTCTTTCTATAACTAATTGTCTTAATACTACCCTGTCATTCTATAACTAATTGTCTTAATACTACGCTCTCTTTGTGTAAGTAATTGTCTTAATACTACCATGTCTTTCTATAACTAATTGTCTTATTACTGCCCTGTCGTTCTATAACTAATTGTCTTAATACTACCTTGTCATTCTATAACTAATTGTCTTAATACTACCCTGTCTTTGTATAAATAATTGTCTTAATACTACCCTGTCTTTCTATAACTAATTGTCTTAATACTACCCTGTCTCTCTATAACTAATTGTCTTAATACTACCCTGTCATTCTATAACTAATTGTCTTAATACTACCCTGGCATTGTATAACTAATTATCTTAATACTACCCTGTCATTCTATAGCTAATTGTCTTAATACTACCCAGTCTTTCTATAACTAACTGTCTTAATACTACCCTGTCTCTCTATAACTAATTGTCTTATCACTACCCTGTGTTTGTATAATTAATTGTCTTAATACTACCATGTCTTTCTATAACTAATTGTCTTAATACTACCCTGTCTTTCTATAACTAATTGTCTTATTACTACCCTCTCATTCTATAATTAATTGTCTTAATACTACCCTGTCATTCTATAACTAATTGTCTTAATACTACCCTCTCTTTCTATAATTAATTATCTTAATACTACCCTGTCATTCTATAACTAATTGTCTTAATACTACCCTGTCTTTGTATAACTAATTGTCTTAATACTACCCTGTCTTTGTATAACTAATTGTCTGAATACTACCCTGTCATTCTATAACTAATTGTCTTAATACTACACTGTCTTTCTATAACTAATTGTCTTAATACTACCCTGTCTTTGTATAACTAATTATCTTAATACTACCCTGTCTTTGTATAACTAATTGTCTTAATACTACCATGTCATTCTATAACTAATTGTCTTATTACTACCCTTTCTTTTTATATGTAATTGTCTTAATACTACCCTGTCTTTGTATAACTAATTGTCTTAATACTACCCTGTCTTTGTATAACCAATTGTCTTAATACTACCATGTCATTCTATAACTAATTGTCTTATTACTACCCTGTCTTTTTATAAGTAATTGTCTTAATATTACCCTGTCTTTGTATAACTAATTGTCTTAATACTACCCTGTCTTTGTATAACTAATTGTCTTAATACTACCCAGTCTTTCTATAACTAATTTTCTTAATACTACCCTGTCTTTGTATAACTAATTGTCTTAATACTACCCTGTCTTTCTATAACTAACTGTCTTAATACTACCCTGTCTTTCAATAACTAATTGTCTTAATACTACCATGTCATTCTATAACTAATTGTCTTAATACTACCATGTCTTTCAATAACTGTCTTAATACTACCCTGTCTTTGTATAACTAACTGTCTTAATACTACCCTGTCATTCTATATCTAATTGTCTTAATACTACCCTGTTTTTCTATAACTAACTGTCTTAATACTACCCTGTCTTTGTAAAATTAATTTTCTTAAT
The DNA here is from genome assembly GCF_964340395.1 of Glandiceps talaboti. Lineage (NCBI taxonomy): Eukaryota > Metazoa > Hemichordata > Enteropneusta > Spengelidae > Glandiceps > Glandiceps talaboti. The sequence continues at coordinate 575,669 of NC_135557.1, read as the reverse complement.
ACTACCATGTCATTCTATAACTAATTATCTTAATACTACCCTGTTTTTCTATAACTAACTGTTTTAATACTACCCTGTCTTTGTATAACTAATTGTCTTAATACTACCCTGGCATTGTATAACTAATTGTCTTAATACTACCCTGTCTTTGTATAACTAATTGTCTTAATACTACCATGTCTTTGTATAACTAATTGTCTTAATACTACCATGTCTTTCAATAACTAACTGTCTTAATACTACCCTGTCTTTGTATAACTAACTGTCTTAATACTACCCTGTCATTCTATAACTAATTGTCTTAATACTACCCTGTCTTTGTATAACTAATTGTCTTAATACTACCATGTCTTTGTATAACTAATTGTCTTAATACTACCATGTCTTTCTATAACTAACTGTCTTAATACTACCCTGGCATTGTATAACTAATTGTCTTAATAATACCCTGTCTTTGTATAATTAAATGTCTTAATACTACCCTGTCTTTGTATAACTAATTATCTTAATACTACCCTGTCATTCTATAACTAATTGTCTTAATACTACCCTGTCTTTGTATAACTAATTGTCTTAATACTACCCTGTCATTCTATAACTAATTGTCTTAATACTACCATGTCATTCTATAACTAATTGTCTTAATACTACCATGTCTTTCTATAACTAACTGTCTTAATACTACCATATCTTTCTATAACTAAATGTCTTAATACTACCCTGTCTTTGTATAATTAATTGTCTTAATACAACCCTGTCATTCTATAACTAATTGTCTTAATACTACCCTGTCTTTGTATAAGTAATTCTCTTATTACTACCCTGTCTTTCTATAACTAATTGTCTTAATACTACCCTGTCATTCTATAACTAATTGTCTTAATACTACGCTGTGTTTGTGTAAGTAATTGTCTTAATACTACCATGTCTTTCTATAACTAATTGTCTTATTACTGCCCTGTCGTTCTATAACTAATTGTCTTAATACTACCCTGTCATTCTATAACTAATTGTCTTAATACTACCCTGTCTTTGTATAACTAATTGTCTTAATACTACCCTGTCTTTGTATAACTAATTGTCTTAATACTACCATGTCATTCTATAACTAATTGTCTTATTACTACCCTTTCTTTTTATATGTAATTGTCTTAATACTACCCTGTCTTTGTATAACTAATTATCTTAATACTACCATGTCATTCTATAACTAATTGTCTTATTACTACCCTGTCTTTTTATAAGTAATTGTCTTAATACTACCCTGTCTTTCTATAACTAATTGTCTTAATACTACCCTGTCTTTGTATAACTAATTGTCTTAATACTACCCAGTCGTTCTATAACTAATTGTCTTAATACTACCCTGTCTTTGTATAACTAATTATCTTAATACTACCCTGTCTTTCTATAACTAACTGTCTTAATACTACCCTGTCTTTCAATAACTAATTGTCTTAATACTACCATGTCATTCTATAACTAATTGTCTTAATACTACCATGTCTTTCAATAACTAACTGTCTTAATACTACCCTGTCTTTGTATAACTAATTGTCTTAATACTACCCTGTCATTCTATAACTAATTGTCTTAATACTACCATGTCATTCTATAACTAATTGTCTTAATACTACCATGTCTTTCAATAACTAATTATCTTAATACTACCCTGTCTTTGTATAACTAACAGTCTTAATACTACCCTGTCTTTGTATAACTAACTGTCTTAATACTACCCTGTCATTCTATATCTAATTGTCTTAATACTACCCTGTCTTTCTATAACTAACTGTCTTAATACTACCCTGTCTTTGTATAACTAATTGTCTTAATATTACCCTGTCTTTCTATAACCAATTGTCTTAATACTACCATGTCATTCTATAACTAATTGTCTTATTACTACCCTGTCTTTTTATAAGTAATTGTCTTAATACTACCCTGTCATTCTATAACTAATTGTCTTATTACTACCCTGTCTTTCTATAACTAATTGTCTTAATACTACCCTGTCTTTGTATAACTAATTGTCTTAATACTACCCTGTCTTTGTATAACTAATTGTCTTAATACTACCCAGTCTTTCTATAACTAATTGTCTTAATACTACCCTGTCTTTGTATAACTAATTATCTTAATACTACCCTGTCTTTCTATAACTAACTGTCTTAATACTACCCTGTCTTTCAATAACTAATTGTCTTAATACTACATGTCATTCTATAACTAATTGTCTTAATACTACCATGTCTTTCAATAACTAATTATCTTAATACTACCCTGTCTTTGTATAACTAACTGTCTTAATACTACCCTGTCATTCTATATCTAATTGTCTTAATACTACCCTGTCTTTCTTTAACTAACTGTCTTAATACTACCCTGTCTTTGTATAATTAATTGTCTTAATACTACCATGTCATTCTATAACTAATTATCTTAATACTACCCTGTTTTTGTATAACTAACTGTTTTAATACTACCCTGTCTTTGTATAACTAATTGTCTTAATACTACCCTGGCATTGTATAACTAATTGTCTTAATACTACCCTGTCTTTGTATAACTAATTATCTTAATACTACCATGTCTTTGTATAACTAATTGTCTTAATACTACCATGTCTTTCAATAACTAACTGTCTTAATACTACCCTTTCTTTGTATAACTAACTGTCTTAATACTACCCTGTCATTCTATAACTAATTGTCTTAATACTACCCTGTCTTTGTATAACTAATTGTCTTAATACTACCATGTCTTTGTATAACTAATTGTCTTAATACTACCATGTCTTTCTATAACTAACTATCTTAATACTACCCTGGCATTGTATAACTAATTGTCTTAATACTACCCTGTCTTTGTATAATTAATTGTCTTAATACTACCCTGTCTTTGTATAACTAATTATCTTAATACTACCCTGTCATTCTATAACTAATTGTCTTAATACTACCCTGTCTTTGTATAACTAATTGTCTTAATACTACCCTGTCATTCTATAACTAATTATCTTAATACTACCATGTCATTCTATAACTAATTGTCTTAATACTACCATGTCTTTCTATAACTAACTGTCTTAATACTACCATATCTTTCTATAACTAACTGTCTTAATACTACCCTGTCTTTGTATAATTAATTGTCTTAATACTACCCTGTCATTCTATAACTAATTGTCTTAATACTACGCTGTGTTTGTGTAAGTAATTGTCTTAATACTACCATGTCTTTCTATAACTAATTGTCTTATTACTGCCCTGTCGTTCTATAACTAATTGTCTTAATACTACCCTGTCATTCTATAACTAATTGTCTTAATACTACCCTGTCTTTGTATAACTAATTGTCTTAATACTACCCTGTCTTTGTATAACTAATTGTCTTAATACTACCATGTCATTCTATAACTAATTGTCTTATTACTACCCTTTCTTTTTATATGTAATTGTCTTAATACTACCCTGTCTTTGTATAATTAATTGTCTTAATACTACCCTGTCTTAAATTTGTATAACCAATTGTCTTAATACTACCATGTCATTCTATAACTAATTGTCTTATTACTACCCTGTCTTTTTATAAGTAATTGTCTTAATACTACCCTGTCTTTCTATAACTAATTGTCTTAATACTACCCTGTCTTTGTATAACTAATTGTCTTAATACTACCCAGTCGTTCTATAACTAATTGTCTTAATACTACCCTGTCTTTGTATAACTAATTATCTTAATACTACCCTGTCTTTCTATAACTAACTGTCTTAATACTACCCTGTCTTTCAATAACTAATTGTCTTAATACTACCATGTCATTCTATAACTAATTGTCTTAATACTACCATGTCTTTCAATAACTAATTATCTTAATACTACCCTGTCTTTGTATAACTAACAGTCTTAATACTACCCTGTCTTTGTATAACTAACTGTCTTAATACTACCCTGTCATTCTATATCTAATTGTCTTAATACTACCCTGTCTTTCTATAACTAACTGTCTTAATACTACCCTGTCTTTGTATAACTAATTGTCTTAATATTACCCTGTCTTTCTATAACCAATTGTCTTAATACTACCATGTCATTCTATAACTAATTGTCTTATTACTACCCTGTCTTTTTATAAGTAATTGTCTTAATACTACCCTGTCATTCTATAACTAATTGTCTTATTACTACCCTGTCTTTCTATAACTAATTGTCTTAATACTACCCTGTCTTTGTATAACTAATTGTCTTAATACTACCCTGTCTTTGTATAACTAATTGTCTTAATACTACCCAGTCTTTCTATAACTAATTGTCTTAATACTACCCTGTCTTTGTATAACTAATTATCTTAATACTACCCTGTCTTTCTATAACTAACTGTCTTAATACTACCCTGTCTTTCAATAACTAATTGTCTTAATACTACATGTCATTCTATAACTAATTGTCTTAATACTACCATGTCTTTCAATAACTAATTATCTTAATACTACCCTGTCTTTGTATAACTAACTGTCTTAATACTACCCTGTCATTCTATATCTAATTGTCTTAATACTACCCTGTCTTTCTATAACTAACTGTCTTAATACTACCCTGTCTTTGTATAATTAATTGTCTTAATACTACCATGTCATTCTATAACTAATTATCTTAATACTACCCTGTTTTTGTATAACTAACTGTTTTAATACTACCCTGTCTTTGTATAACTAATTGTCTTAATACTACCCTGGCATTGTATAACTAATTGTCTTAATACTACCCTGTCTTTGTATAACTAATTGTCTTAATACTACCATGTCTTTGTATAACTAATTGTCTTAATACTACCATGTCTTTCAATAACTAACTGTCTTAATACTACCCTGTCTTTGTATAACTAACTGTCTTAATACTACCCTGTCATTCTATAACTAATTGTCTTAATACTACCCTGTCTTTGTATAACTAATTGTCTTAATACTACCATGTCTTTGTATAACTAATTGTCTTAATACTACCATGTCTTTCTATAACTAACTATCTTAATACTACCCTGGCATTGTATAACTAATTGTCTTAATACTACCCTGTCTTTGTATAATTAATTGTCTTAATACTACCCTGTCTTTGTATAACTAATTATCTTAATACTACCCTGTCATTCTATAACTAATTGTCTTAATACTACCCTGTCTTTGTATAACTAATTGTCTTAATACTACCCTGTCATTCTATAACTAATTGTCTTAATACTACCATGTCATTCTATAACTAATTGTCTTAATACTACCATGTCTTTCTATAACTAACTGTCTTAATACTACCATATCTTTCTATAACTAACTGTCTTAATACTACCCTGTCTTTGTATAATTAATTGTCGTAATACTACCCTGTCATTCTATAACTAATTGTCTTAATACTACCCTGTCTTTGTATAAGTAATTCTCTTATTACTACCCTGTCTTTCTATAACTAATTGTCTTAATACTACCCTGTCATTCTATAACTAATTGTCTTAATACTACCCTGTCTTTGTATGAGTAATTGTCTTATTACTACCCTGTCTTTCTATAACTAATTGTCTTAATACTACCCTGTCATTCTATAACTAATTGTCTTAATACTACGCTCTCTTTGTGTAAGTAATTGTCTTAATACTACCATGTCTTTCTATAACTAATTGTCTTATTACTGCCCTGTCGTTCTATAACTAATTGTCTTAATACTACCCTGTCATTCTATAACTAATTGTCTTAATACTACCCTGTCTTTGTATAAATAATTGTCTTAATACTACCCTGTCTTTCTATAACTAATTGTCTTAATACTACCCTGTCTCTCTATAACTAATTGTCTTAATACTACCCTGTCATTCTATAACTAATTGTCTTAATACTACCCTGGCATTGTATAACTAATTATCTTAATACTACCCTGTCATTCTATAGCTAATTGTCTTAATACTACCCAGTCTTTCTATAACTAACTGTCTTAATACTACCCTGTCTCTCTATAACTAATTGTCTTATCACTACCCTGTGTTTGTATAATTAATTGTCTTAATACTACCATGTCTTTCTATAACTAATTGTCTTAATACTACCCTGTCTTTCTATAACTAATTGTCTTATTACTACCCTCTCATTCTATAATTAATTGTCTTAATACTACCCTGTCATTCTATAACTAATTGTCTTAATACTACCCTCTCTTTCTATAATTAATTATCTTAATACTACCCTGTCATTCTATAACTAATTGTCTTAATACTACACTGTCTTTCTATAACTAATTGTCTTAATACTACCCTGTCTTTGTATAACTAATTATCTTAATACTACCCTGTCTTTGTATAACTAATTGTCTTAATACTACCATGTCATTCTATAACTAATTGTCTTATTACTACCCTTTCTTTTTATATGTAATTGTCTTAATATTACCCTGTCTTTGTATAACTAATTGTCTTAATACTACCCTGTCTTTGTATAACTAATTGTCTTAATACTACCCAGTCTTTCTATAACTAATTGTCTTAATACTACCCTGTCTTTGTATAACTAATTGTCTTAATACTACCCTGTCTTTCTATAACTAACTGTCTTAATACTACCCTGTCTTTCAATAACTAATTGTCTTAATACTACCATGTCATTCTATAACTAATTGTCTTAATACTACCATGTCTTTCAATAACTAACTGTCTTAATACTACCCTGTCTTTGTATAACTAACTGTCTTAATACTACCCTGTCATTCTATATCTAATTGTCTTAATACTACCCTGTTTTTCTATAACTAACTGTCTTAATACTACCCTGTCTTTGTAAAATTAATTTTCTTAATACTACCATGTCATTCTATAACTAATTATCTTAATACTACCCTGTTTTTGTATAACTAACTGTTTTAATACTACCCTGTCTTTGTATAACTAATTGTCTTAATACTACCCTGGCATTGTATAACTAATTGTCTTAATACTACCCTGTCTTTGTATAACTAATTGTCTTAATACTACCATGTCTTTGTATAACTAATTGTCTTAATACTACCATGTCTTTCAATAACTAACTGTCTTAATACTACCCTGTCTTTGTATAACTAACTGTCTTAATACTACCCTGTCATTCTATAACTAATTGTCTTAATACTACCCTGTCTTTGTATAACTAATTGTCTTAATACTACCATGTCTTTGTATAACTAATTGTCTTAATACTACCATGTCTTTCTATAACTAACTGTCTTAATACTACCCTGGCATTGTATAACTAATTGTCTTAATAATACCCTGTCTTTGTATAATTAATTGTCTTAATACTACCCTGTCTTTGTATAACTAATTATCTTAATACTACCCTGTCATTCTATAACTAATTGTCTTAATACTACCCTGTCTTTGTATAACTAATTGTCTTAATACTACCCTGTCATTCTATAACTAATTGTCTTAATACTACCATGTCATTCTATAACTAATTGTCTTAATACTACCATGTCTTTCTATAACTAACTGTCTTAATACTACCATATCTTTCTATAACTAACTGTCTTAATACTACCCTGTCTTTGTATAATTAATTGTCTTAATACAACCCTGTCATTCTATAACTAATTGTCTTAATACTACCCTGTCTTTGTATAAGTAATTCTCTTATTACTACCCTGTCTTTCTATAACTAATTGTCTTAATACTACCCTGTCATTCTATAACTAATTGTCTTAATACTACGCTGTGTTTGTGTAAGTAATTGTCTTAATACTACCATGTCTTTCTATAACTAATTGTCTTATTACTGCCCTGTCGTTCTATAACTAATTGTCTTAATACTACCCTGTCATTCTATAACTAATTGTCTTAATACTACCCTGTCTTTGTATAACTAATTGTCTTAATACTACCATGTCTTTCAATAACTAACTGTCTTAATACTACCCTGTCTTTGTATAACTAACTGTCTTAATACTACCCTGTCATTCTATAACTAATTGTCTTAATACTACCCTGTCTTTGTATAACTAATTGTCTTAATACTACCATGTCTTTGTATAACTAATTGTCTTAATACTACCATGTCTTTCTATAACTAACTGTCTTAATACTACCCTGGTATTGTATAACTAATTGTCTTAATAATACCCTGTCTTTGTATAATTAATTGTCTTAATACTACCCTGTCTTTGTATAACTAATTATCTTAATACTACCCTGTCATTCTATAACTAATTGTCTTAATACTACCCTGTCTTTGTATAACTAATTGTCTTAATACTACCCTGTCATTCTATAACTAATTGTCTTAATACTACCATGTCATTCTATAACTAATTGTCTTAATACTACCATGTCTTTCTATAACTAACTGTCTTAATACTACCATATCTTTCTATAACTAACTGTCTTAATACTACCCTGTCTTTGTATAATTAATTGTCTTAATACAACCCTGTCATTCTATAACTAATTGTCTTAATACTACCCTGTCTTTGTATAAGTAATTCTCTTATTACTACCCTGTCTTTCTATAACTAATTGTCTTAATACTACCCTGTCATTCTATAACTAATTGTCTTAATACTACGCTGTGTTTGTGTAAGTAATTGTCTTAATACTACCATGTCTTTCTATAACTAATTGTCTTATTACTGCCCTGTCGTTCTATAACTAATTGTCTTAATACTACCCTGTCATTCTATAACTAATTGTCTTAATACTACCCTGTCTTTGTATAACTAATTGTCTTAATGCTACCCTGTCTTTCTATAACTAATTGTCTTAATACTACCCTGTCTCTCTATAACTAATTGTCTTATTATTACCCTGTCATTCTATAACTAATTGTCTTAATACTACCCTGTCTTTGTATAACTTATTGTCTTAATACTACCCTGTCTTTGTATAAGTAATTGTCTTAATACTACCATGTCTTTCAATAACTAATTGTCTTAATACTACCCTGGCATTGTATAACTAATTATCTTAATACTACCCTGTCATTCTATAACTAATTGTCTTAATACAACCCTGTCTTTGTATAACTAATTGCCTTAATACTACCATGTCTTTCTATAACTAACTGTCTTAATACTACCCTGTCTTTGTATAACTAATTGTCTTAATACTACTCTGTCTTTCTATAACTAATTGTCTTAATACTACCCTGTCTTTCTATAACTAATTGTCTTATTACTACCCTGTCATTCTATAATTAATTGTCTTAATACTACCCTGTCATTCTATAACTAATTGTCTTAATACTACCCTCTCTTTCTATAATTAATTCTCTTAATACTACCCTGTCATTCTATAACTAATTGTCTTAATACTACCCTGTCATTCTATAACTAATTGTCTTAATACTACCCTGTCTTTCTATAACTAATTGTCTTAATACTACCACGTCTTTCTATAACTAATTGTCTTAATACTACCATGTTATTCTATAACTAATTGTCTTAATACTACCCTGTCGTTCTGTAACTAATTGTCTTAATACTACCCTGTCTTTGTATAACTAATTATCTTAATACTACCCTGTCTTTGTATAACTAATTGTCTTAATACTACCATGTCATTCTATAACTAATTGTCTTATTACTACCCTGTCTTTTTATAAGTGATTGTCTTAATACTACCCTGTCTTTGTATAATTAATTGTCTTAATACTACCCTGTCTTTGTATAACCAATTGTCTTAATACTAGCATGTAATTCTATAACTAATTTTCTTATTACTACCCTGTCTTTGTATAACTAATTAACTTAATACTACCCTGTCTTTCTATAACTAACTGTCTTAATACTACCCTGTCTTTCAATAACTAATTGTCTTAATACTACCATGTCATTCTATAACTAATTGTCTTAATACTACCATGTCATTCAATAACTAATTGTCTGAATACTACTCTGTCTTTCTATAACTAATTGTCTTAATACTACCCTGTCTTTGTATAACTAATTGTCTGAATACTACCCTGTCTTTTTACAAGTAATTGTCTTAATACTACCCTGTCTTTCTATAACTAATTGTCTTAATACTACCCTGTCTTTGTATAACTAATTGTCTTAATACTACCCTGTCTTTGTATAACTAATTGTCTGAATAATACCCTGTCTTTGTATAACTAATTGTCTTAATACTACTCTGTCTTTCTATAACTAATTGTCTTAATACTACCACGTCATTCTATAACTAATTGTCTTATTACTACCCTGTCATTCTATAACTAATTGTCTTAATACTACCCTGTCTTTCAATAACTAATTGTCTTAATACTACCATGTCTTTGTATAACTAATTGTCTTAATACTACCATGTCTTTCTATAACTAATTGTCTTAATACTACCCTGTTTTTGTATAACTAATTGTCTTAATACTACCCTGTCTTTGTATAACTAATTGTCTTAATACTACCATGTCTTTGTATAACTAATTGTCTTAATACTACCATGTCTTTCAATAACTAACTGTCTTAATACTACCCTGTCTTTGTATAACTAATTGTCTTAATACTACCCTGTCGTTCTATAACTAACTGTCTTAATACTACCCTGTCTTTCTATAACTAATTGTCTTAATACTACTCTGTCTTTCAATAACTAATTGTCTTAATACTACCCTGTCTTTGTATAACTAATTGTCTTAATACTACCATGTCTTTCTATAACTAACTGTCTTAATACTACCCTGTCTTTGTATAACTAATTGTCTTAATACTACTCTGTCTTTCTATAACTAATTGTCTTAATACTACCATGTCATTCTATAACTAATTGTCTTATTACTACCCTGTCATTCTATAACTAATTGTCTTAATACTACCCTGTCTTTCAATAACTAATTGTCTTAATACTACCCTTTCTTTGTATAACTAATTGTCTTAATACTACCATGTCTTTCTATAACTAATTGTCTTAATACTACCCTGTTTTTGTATAACTAATTGTCTTAATACTACCCTGTCTTTCTATAACTAACTGTCTTAATACTACCCTGTCTTTCTATAACTAATTGTCTTAATACTACTCTGTCTTTCTATAACTAACTGTCTTAATACTACCCTGTCTCTCTATAACTAATTGTCTTATTACTACGCTGTCTTTCAATAACTAACTGTCTTAATACTACCCTGTCTTTCTATAATTAATTGTCTTAATACTACCCTGTCTTTGTATAAGTAATTGTCTTAATAATACCCTGTCATTCAATAACTAATTGTCTTATTACTACCCTGTCGTTCTATAACTAATTATCTTAATACTACCCTGTCTTTCAATAACTAATTATTTTAATACTACACTGTCTTTCTATAACTAATACTACCTTACTGGCACCAATTTCCTTTAAATCATGTCTCCATTTAGTCACATAGAAGGAAAGTAATGGGTGGGAGTGGTGTTTTTAGAAGACCTGTTGAAATATATGCAGCAGGTCTGTAGAAGCAGGACATGTGATGAATTCCATTTATATATTATTCACATGTAATCTACACATTATTTTGCTCAGAGTTCAAAGATCACGTGTATGGCCACCAAGTGTCGAGTAAACCTACAACGAATGTTGAACGGATTTACCAGCAATGGGTCAAACTGAAAAATACTTGGAATGGCATGGTAACCTCATTAGGGTATACCAAACTGACAGCTTCTATACCAAATTTACAAGGTGAGGAAAGTTACATAGACACACGGACATAATTTACAACACGAGGAAAGTTACATAGACACACAGACATAATTTACAAGGTGAAAAAGTTATATAGACACACAGACATAGTTTACAAGGTGAGGAAAGTTACATAGACACACAGACATAGTTTACAAGGTGAGAAAGTTATATAGACACACTGACTTAATTTACAAGGTGAGAAAGTTACATAGACACACAGACATAATTTACAAGGTGAGGAAAGTTACACAGACACACTGACATAGTTTACAATGTGAGAAAGTTACATAGACACACGGACATAATTTACAAGGTGAGGAAAGTTACATAGACACACAGACTTAATTTACAAGGTGAGAAAGTTACATGGACACACAGTCATAGTTTACAAGGTGAGAAAGTTACATAGACACAAGGACATAATTTACAAGGTGAGAAAGTTACATAGACACACGGACATAGTTTTGAAGGTGAGAAAAGTTACATAGACACACTGACATAGTTTACAAGGTGAGAACGTTACATAGACACACAGACTTAATTTACAAGGTGAGAAAGTTACACAGACACATTGACATAATTTGCAAGGTGAGAAAATATATATAGACACACAGACATAATTTACAAGGTGAGAAAGTTACATAGACACACTGACATAATTTACAAGGTGAAAAAGTTATATAGACACACAGACATAGTTTACAAGGTGAGGAAAGTTACATAGACACACAGACATAGTTTACAAGGTGAGAAAGTTACATAGACACACAGACATAGTTTACAAGGTGAGAAAGTTACATAGACACACTGACATAATTTACGAGGTGAAAAAGTTATATAGACACACAGACATAGTTTACAAGGTGAGGAAAGTTACATAGACACACAGACATAGTTTACAAGGTGAGAAAGTTACATAGACACACAGACATAGTTTACAAGGTGAGAAAGTTACATAGACACACAGACATAGTTTACAAGGTGGGAAAGTTATATAGACACACAGACATAGTTTAGAAGGTGATAAAGTTACATAGACACACAGACTTAATTTACAAGGTGAGAAAAGTTACATAGACACACAGACATAGTTTACAAGGTGAGAAAAGTTATATAGACACGCTGACATAATTTACAAGGTGAGGAAAGTTACATAGACACACAGACTTAATTTACAAGGTGAGTAAAGTTACATAGACACACAGACTTAATTTACAAGGTGAGGAAGGTTATATAGACACACGGACATAAGTTACAAGGTGAGGAAAGTTATATTTAAAACACACACAGACATAATTTACAAGGTGAAAAAGTTATATAGACACACAGACATAGTTTACAAGGTGAGGAAAGTTACATAGACACACAGACATAGTTTACAAGGTGAGAAAGTTATATAGACACACTGACTTAATTTACAAGGTGAGAAAGTTACATAGACACACAGACATAATTTACAAGGTGAGGAAAGTTACACAGACACACTGACATAGTTTACAATGTGAGAAAGTTACATAGACACACGGACATAATTTACAAGGTGAGGAAAGTTACATAGACACACAGACTTAATTTACAAGGTGAGAAAGTTACATGGACACACAGTCATAGTTTACAAGGTGAGAAAGTTACATAGACACAAGGACATAATTTACAAGGTGAGAAAGTTACATAGACACACGGACATAGTTTTGAAGGTGAGAAAAGTTACATAGACACACTGACATAGTTTACAAGGTGAGAACGTTACATAGACACACAGACTTAATTTACAAAGTGAGAAAGTTACACAGACACATTGACATAATTTGCAAGGTGAGAAAATATATATAGACACACAGACATAATTTACAAGGTGAGAAAGTTACATAGACACACTGACATAATTTACAAGGTGAAAAAGTTATATAGACACACAGACATAGTTTACAAGGTGAGGAAAGTTACATAGACACACAGACATAGTTTACAAGGTGAGAAAGTTACATAGACACACAGACATAGTTTACAAGGTGAGAAAGTTACATAGACACACTGACATAATTTACGAGGTGAAAAAGTTATATAGACACACAGACATAGTTTACAAGGTGAGGAAAGTTACATAGACACACAGACATAGTTTACAAGGTGAGAAAGTTACATAGACACACAGACATAGTTTACAAGGTGAGAAAGTTACATAGACACACAGACATAGTTTACAAGGTGGGAAAGTTATATAGACACACAGACATAGTTTAGAAGGTGATAAAGTTACATAGACACACAGACTTAATTTACAAGGTGAGAAAAGTTACATAGACACACAGACATAGTTTACAAGGTGAGAAAAGTTATATAGACACGCTGACATAATTTACAAGGTGAGGAAAGTTACATAGACACACAGACTTAATTTACAAGGTGAGTAAAGTTACATAGACACACAGACTTAATTTACAAGGTGAGGAAGGTTATATAGACACACGGACATAAGTTACAAGGTGAGGAAAGTTATATTTAAAACACACACAGACATAATTTACAAGGTGAAAAAGTTATATAGACACACAGACATAGTTTACAAGGTGAGGAAAGTTACATAGACACACAGACATAGTTTACAAGGTGAGAAAGTTATATAGACACACTGACTTAATTTACAAGGTGAGAAAGTTACATAGACACACAGACATAATTTACAAGGTGAGGAAAGTTACACAGACACACTGACATAGTTTACAATGTGAGAAAGTTACATAGACACACGGACATAATTTACAAGGTGAGGAAAGTTACATAGACACACAGACTTAATTTACAAGGTGAGAAAGTTACATAGACACAAGGACATAATTTACAAGGTGAGAAAGTTACATAGACACACGGACATAGTTTTGAAGGTGAGAAAAGTTACATAGACACACTGACATAGTTTACAAGGTGAGAACGTTACATAGACACACAGACTTAATTTACAAGGTGAGAAAGTTACACAGACACATTGACATAATTTGCAAGGTGAGAAAATATATATAGACACACAGACATAATTTACAAGGTGAGAAAGTTACATAGACACACTGACATAATTTACAAGGTGAAAAAGTTATATAGACACACAGACATAGTTTACAAGGTGAGGAAAGTTACATAGACACACAGACATAGTTTACAAGGTGAGAAAGTTACATAGACACACAGACATAGTTTACAAGGTGAGAAAGTTACATAGACACACTGACATAATTTACGAGGTGAAAAAGTTATATAGACACACAGACATAGTTTACAAGGTGAGGAAAGTTACATAGACACACAGACATAGTTTACAAGGTGAGAAAGTAACATAGACACACAGACATAGTTTACAAGGTGAGAAAGTTACATAGACACACAGACATAGTTTACAAGGTGGGAAAGTTATATAGACACACAGACATAGTTTAGAAGGTGATAAAGTTACATAGACACACAGACTTAATTTACAAGGTGAGAAAAGTTACATAGACACACAGACATAGTTTACAAGGTGAGAAAAGTTATATAGACACGCTGACATAATTTACAAGGTGAGGAAAGTTACATAGACACACAGACTTAATTTACAAGGTGAGTAAAGTTACATAGACACACAGACTTAATTTACAAGGTGAGGAAGGTTATATAGACACACGGACATAAGTTACAAGGTGAGGAAAGTTATATTTAACACACACAGAGACATAATTTATAAGGTGGGGAAAGTTATGTAGACACACAGACTTAATTTACAAGGTGAGAAAGTTACATAGACACACAGACTTAATTTACAAGGTGAGGAAAGTTATATTTAACACACACACAGACATAATTTATAAGGTGGGGAAAGTTATGTAGACACACTGACATAATTTACAAGGTGAGAAAAGATATATAGACACACAGACATAATTTACAAGGTGAGAAAGTTACATAGACACACTGACATAATTTACAAGGTGAAAAAGTTATATAGACACACAGACATAGTTTACAAGGTGAGGAAAGTTACATAGACACACAGACATAGTTTACAAGGTGAGAAAGTTACATAGACACACTGACATAATTAGCAAGGTGAAAAAGTTACATAGACACACAGACATAGTTTACAAGGTGAAAAAGTTACATAGACACACAGACATAGTTTACAAGGTGAGGAAAGTTACATAGACACACAGACATAGTTTACAAGGTGAGAAAGTTACATAGACACACAGACATAATTTACAAGGTGAGGAAAGTTACATAGACACACAGACAGTTTTCAAGGTGAGAAAAGTTACATAGACACAGACATAATTTACAAGGCGAGAAAGTTACATAGACACACAGACTTAATTTACAAGGTGAGGAAAGTTACATAGACACACAGACTTAATTTACAAGGTGAGTAAAGTTACATAGACACACAGACTTAATTTACAAGGTGAGAAAGTTACATAGACACACGGACATAATTTACAAGGTGAGAAAAGTTACATAGACACACAGACATAATTTACAAGGTGAGAAAAGTTACATAGCCACACAGACATAATTTACAAGGTGAGAAAAGATATATAGACACACAGACATAATTTACAAGGTGAGAAAGTTACATAGACACACTGACATAATTTACAAGGTGAAACAGTTATATAGACACACAGACGTAGTTTACAAGGTGAGGAAAGTTACATAGACACACAGACATAGTTTACAAGGTGAGAAAGTTACATAGACACACAGACATAGTTTACAAGGTGAAAAAGTTATATAGACACACAGACATAGTTTACAAGGTGAGAAAGTTACATAGACACACTCACTTAATTTACAATGTGAGAAAAGTTACATAGACACACAGACTTGATTTACAAGGTGAGAAAAGTTATATAGACACACAGACATAGTTTACAAGGTGAGAAAGTTACATAGACACACGGACATAGTTTACAAGGTGAGAAAGTTATATAGATACACTGACTTAATTTACAAGGTGAGAAAGTTACATAGACACACGGACATAATTTACAAGGTGAGAAACTTACATAGATACACCGACATAACTTACATTGTGAGAAAGTTACATGGACACACAGACATAGTTTACAAGGTGAGAAAATTACATAGACACACGGACATAATTTACAAGGTGAGAAAGTTATATAGACACACGGACATAGTTTTCAAAGTGAGAAAAGTTACATAGACACACAGACTTAATTTACAAGGTGAGGAAAGTTACATAGACACAAAGACATAATTTACAAGGTGAGAAAGTTACATAGACAAACTGACATAATTTACAAGGTGAGAAAGTTACATAGACACACAAACATAGTTTACAAGGTGAGAAAGTTACATAGACACAGACATAGTTTACAAGGTGAGAAAGTTACATAGACACACAGACATAATTTACAAGGTGAGAAAAGTTATATAGATACACAGACATAGTTTACAAGGTGAGAAAGTTACACAGACACACTGACATAATTTACAAGGTGAGAAAAGATATATAGACACACAGACATAATTTACAAGGTGAGAAAGTTACATAGACACACTGACATAATTTACAAGGTGAAAAAGTTATATGGACACACAGACATAGTTTACAAGGTGAGGAAAGTTACATAGACACACAGACATAGTTTACAAGGTGAGAAAGTTACATAGACACACAGACATAGTTTACAAGGTGAGAAAATTACATAGACACACAGACATAGTTTACAAGGTGGGACAGTTACATAGACACACAGACTTAATTTACAAGGTGAGGAAAGTTATATAGACACACGGACATAAGTTACAAGGTGAGGAAAGTTATATTTAACTCACACACAGACTTAATTTACAAGGTGAGGAAAGTTATATAGACACACGGACATAAGTTACAAGGTGAGGAAAGTTATATTTAACACACACACACAGACATAATTTATAAGGTGGGGAAAGTTATGTAGACACACAGACTTAATTTACAAGGTTAGGAAAGTTATATTTAACACACACACAGACATAATTTATAAGGTGGGGAAAGTTATGTAGACACACTGACATAATTTACAAGGTGAGAAAAGATATATAGACACACAGACATAATTTACAAGGTGAGAAAGTTACATAGACACACTGACATAATTTACAAGGTGAAAAAGTTATATAGACACACAGACATAGTTTACAAGGTGAGGTAAGTTACATAGACACTCAGACATAGTTTAGAAGGTGAGAAAGTTACGTAGACACACAAACATAGTTTACAAGGTGAGGAAAGTTACATAGGCACACTGACATAATTTACAAGGTGAAAAAGTTATATAGACACACACTCATAGTTTACAAGGTGGGGAAAGTTACATAGACACACAGACATAGTTTACAAGGTGAGAAAGTTACATAGACACACAGACATAGTTTACAAGGTGAGAAAGTTACATAGACACACAGACATAGTTTACAAGGTGGGAAAGTTATATAGACAAACAGACATAAGTTACAAGGTGAGGAAAGTTATATTTAATACACACACAGACATAATTTATAAGGTGGGGAAAGTTATGTAGACACGCTGACATAATTTACAAGGTGAGAAAAGATATATAAACACACAGACATAATTTACAAGGTGAGAAAGTTACATAGACACAATGACATAATTTACAAGGTGAGGAAAGTTACATAGACACACAGACATAGTTTACAAGGTGAGAAAGTTACATAGACACACAGACATAGTTTACAAGGTGAGAAAGTTACATAGACACACTGACATAATTAACAAGGTGAAAAAGTGATATAGACACACAGACATAGTTTACAAGGTGAGGAAAGTTACATAAACACACAGACATAGTTTACAAGGTGAGAAAGTTACATAGACACACAGACATAATTTACAAGGTAAGAAAGTTACATAGACACACAGACATAGTTTTCAAGGTGAGAAAAGTTACATAGACACACAGACATAATTTACAAGGCGAGAAAGTTACATAGACACACATACTTAAATAACAAGGTGAGGAAAGTTACATAGACACACAGACTTAATTTACAAGGTGAGTAAAGTTACATAGACACACAGACTTAATTTACAAGGTGAGAAAGTTACATAGACACACGGACATAATTTACAAGGTGAGAAAAGTTACATAGACACACAGACATAATTTACAAGGTGAGAAAAGATATATAGACACACAGACATAATTTACAAGGTGAGAAAGTTACATAGACACACTGACATAATTTACAAGGTGAAACAGTTATATAGACACACAGACATAGTTTACAAGGTGAGGAAAGTTACATAGACACACAGATATAGTTTACAAGGTGAGAAAGTTACATAGACACACAGACATAGTTTACAAGGTGAGAAAGTTACATAGACACACTGACATAATTTACAAGGTGAAAAAGTTATATAGACACACAGACATAGTTTACAAGGTGAGAAAGTTACATAGACACACAGACAAAATTTACAAGGTGAGAAAGTTACATAGACACACTCACTTAATTTACAATGTGAGAAAAGTTACATAGACACACAGACTTGATTTACAAGATGAGAAAAGTTATATAGACACACAGACATAGTTTACAAGGTGAGAAAGTTACATAGACACACGGACATAGTTTACAAGGTGAGAAAGTTATATAGACACACTGACTTAATTTACAAGGTGAGAAAGTTACATAGACACACGGACATAATTTACAAGGTGAGAAAAGATATATAAACACACAGACATAATTTACAAGGTGAGAAAGTTACATAGACACAATGACATAATTTACAAGGTGAGGAAATTTACATAGACACACAGACATAGTTTACAAGGTGAGAAAGTTACATAGACACACAGACATAGTTTACAAGGTGAGAAAGTTACATAGACACACTGACATAATTAACAAGGTGAAAAAGTTATATAGACACACAGACATAGTTTACAAGGTGAGGAAAGTTACATAGACACACAGACATAGTTTACAAGGTGAGAAAGTTACATAGACACACAGACATAATTTACAAGGTAAGAAAGTTACATAGACACACAGACATAGTTTTCAAGGTGAGAAAAGTTACATAGACACACAGACATAATTTACAAGGCGAGAAAGTTACATAGACACACATACTTAAATAACAAGGTGAGGAAAGTTACATAGACACACAGACTTAATTTACAAGGTGAGTAAAGTTACATAGACACACAGACTTAATTTACAAGGTGAGAAAGTTACATAGACACACGGACATAATTTACAAGGTGAGGAAAGTTACATAGACACACAGACATAATTTACAAGGTGAGAAAAGATATATAGACACACAGACATAATTTACAAGGTGAGAAAGTTACATAGACACACTGACATAATTTACAAGGTGAAACAGTTATATAGACACACAGACATAGTTTACAAGGTGAGGAAAGTTACATAGACACACAGATATAGTTTACAAGGTGAGAAAGTTACATAGACACACAGACATAGTTTACAAGGTGAGAAAGTTACATAGACACACTGACATAATTTACAAGGTGAAAAAGTTATATAGACACACAGACATAGTTTACAAGGTGAGAAAGTTACATAGACACACAGACAAAATTTACAAGGTGAGAAAGTTACATAGACACACTCACTTAATTTACAATGTGAGAAAAGTTACATAGACACACAGACTTGATTTACAAGATGAGAAAAGTTATATAGACACACAGACATAGTTTACAAGGTGAGAAAGTTACATAGACACACGGACATAGTTTACAAGGTGAGAAAGTTATATAGACACACTGACTTAATTTACAAGGTGAGAAAGTTACATAGACACACAGACATAATTTACAAGGTGAGAAACTTACATAGATATACAGACATAGTTTACAAGGTGAGAAAGTTACATGGACACACAGACATAGTTTACAAGGTGAGAAAGTTACATAGACACACTGACTTAATTTACAAGGTGAGAAAGTTACATAGACACACGGACATAGTTTTCAAGGTGAGAAAGTTACATAGACACACGGACATAATTTACAAGGTGAGAAAGTTATATAGACACACGGACATAGTTTACAAGGTGAGAAAGTTACATAGACACACGGACTTAATTTACAAGGTGAGTAAAGTTACATAGACACACAGACTTAATTTACAAGGTGAGAAAGTTACATAGACACACAGACTTAATTTACAAGGTGAGAAAGTTACATAGACACACGGACATAATTTACAAGGTGAGAAAAGTTACATAGACACACAGACATAATTTACAAGGTGAGAAAAGTTACATAGCCACACAGACATAATTTACAAGGTGAGAAAAGATATATAGACACACAGACATGATTTACAAGGTGAGAAAAGTTACATAGCCACACAGACATAATTTACAAGGTGAGAAAAGATATATAGACACACAGACATGATTTACAAGGTGAGAAAGTTACATAGACACACTGACATAATTTACAAGGTGAATCATATCAACTCATTACCATTTCAGTATTTACCTTTATAACATATGGTAATCATATCAACTCATTACCATTTCAGTATTGACCTTTTATGACATATGGCAATCATATCAACTCATTACCATTTCAGAATTTACCTTTATAACATATGGTAATCATATCAACTCATTACCATTTCAGTATTTACCTTTATGACATATGGTAATCATATCAACTCATTACCATTTCAGAAATGACCTTTATAACATATGGTAATCATATCAACTCATTACCATTTCAGTATTTACTTTATGACATATGGTAATCATATCAACTCATTACCATTTCAGTATTTACCTTTATAACATATGGTAATCATATCAACTCATTACCATTTCAGTATTGACCTTTTATGACATATGGTAATCATATCAACTCATTACCATTTCAGAATTTACCTTTATAACATATGGTAATCATATCAACTCATTACCATTTCAGAATTGACCTTTATAACATATGGTAATCATATCAACTCATTACCATTTCAGAATTGACCTTTATAACATATGGTAATCATATCAACTCATTACCATTTCAGAATTGACCTTTATAACATATGGTAATCATATCAACTCATTAACATTTCAGAATTGACCTTTATAACATATGGTAATCATATCAACTCATTACCATTTCAGTATTTACCTTTGTAGGACCTGGTTAATACATTAGCCAGTGTAAATACGTCTTGGCTATTACATCATGTACGTAATGTGTATCCATGTCTTAGCTATTACATCATGTACGTAATGTGTGTCCATGTCTTAGCTATTACATCATGTACGTAATGTGTATCCATGTCTTAGGTATTACATCATGTACGTAATGTGTTTATAGGGATGAAAAGTTCGAGAGATAGTTACCTGGTAGAACCTGACACATCGATTAGTGCCGACAATATTGTTGACAATAAAACTGTTACTAGGTTGACACGCGTTGCTATGCATCAAGAATGGGATTCACATCTTGAGTCTTGGACGTTGATGGCTTTGCAACGTCAAACTTCAAATGAATCCAAGCCAGTACCAAAATCAGGTAAGCTATATAAAGTTACCAAAGTCCTCACTTATCAAAGATGAGATATCATTTCCGGATGCCCGTCTCCGTTGTCAAAGATGTGAGATGTTAGGAAGCGTGCAGAATTTATGACAAGGGATGGGGTGAGGAGAAAATATGTTATGAAACAAATTTCACAGCCACTTCCCCCTCACGCTCTTCAATCTTGATTTGAGGAGAAACAAGACCATAACGATCGCTAGTGGGGAGGGTGTGGGAGGGAATGTTCCCCTCCGTGGTGAGAACTTTTTAAAAGCAATGCAAACATGAAGTGGCCAAACAGAGGCATAAACTTTCAAACCATGCACATTATTAAAATCATAGAGAACGTGAATATTGTCTTCAATACCGCAAATTTACTCTCAATATATTATTATAATACCTTCTGATCTATTTTGGCTTGTATTTCCTATCTTGGGTTCCATCCGCCCGTGCTTCCAACCATACATTCATATGTGCATGCGAAATTCTTTAATCCTTATCATAAACACATTGATACCTAACTGAGTCATAATGGTTACAGTATAAACAAACCTGTGTCAAATAGCCTATTCAAAATTAGACAGTTGAAGACTTTCACATTGCAAAAAGACGAAGTAAAATACTTTCTTCTTGTTCCCACGAACAGTAGATAGACTTGCTGTAAGCCCATTGGCGCTAAGCTTGCTGAGGTGTCATTATTGTATATGAAGTAGGATATGCATAGCTATTCCACTCGAACCATGTACTTTCAATGATTACATAAGTCTAACACTAACATGACAGATGCGATATTTTTGTTGTTTAATGCAGACTATTTTGGCACTACTAAAGATATATTACTTGGAGCTGTTCACATGTGTACGAACACGAAAAAGATGGTATCAATATTTTAGAAAATGAGCTAATTCGATTGAATACACATTTCGAGCATGTAGACAATATCATTTTAGGTGATCTCAATGCAAGGATTGCAGAGGAGAATGATTATATAACATATGATGACGTAAGCTATCTCTCAATACCAGCTCATATTTACGAGGGTGATCTGTTTTGTATGGCTCGCAAATCAAAAGATAAGACTTCAAACAATTTCGGTAAAAGTTTGCTTTCTTTGTGTTGTACACTTTCAATGCATGTATTAAATGGTAGATTTAACGGTGACAGGGAAGGCCACATTACATGTACAGCCAACAATGGAAAAAGTGTTGTAGATTTCATAGTCGTATCGTCTTGTTTATTTGATTCAATTGCGTATTTTAAAGTTGGAGATAGAAACGAATCGGATCACTTTCCCATTGAAAGTGTTTTAAGGTGTAAATTACATCGACACACAGATGGAGACATGAATATGAATGAGTTCACAAGATATAGATGGAATTCTAAAGAAGAGCATACCTTTGTAAATAAATTTGGTACAGGTGACGTGGCCAACCTCTTAGATGAGTGTAATGCAAATATTGGTGTCAATAATGATGAAGCGATTGATTGTATTGTTAAAGCTGTCACAATGGCTATATCTAGCATGAAATGTCCAAGTGGTACACAAAGGCGATCGCGCTAACAACAGCCCCCATGGTTCAACCGTATTCAGCAGCAAAAACATCAGGTGAAAAAAAATTGTATGAATTTAGGAAAAATAGCACAGAAGAATCTCTGCACGTCTACAAACGTAGTCGAAACTTGTTCAGAAATACATGCAGGAAGTTTAAAAGAAACTATGCTGATACATTATCGACAAAACTGAGAAACCAATGGGAGCATGTTTCAGGTAGTGATGCTATGTGGGCCATGATCAAAGACAGTCAGAAAGGATCACGTGATAACCCGCCAATTTCATGCAAACAGTGGGTCGACTATTTCACAAAATTAAGCAACCCTCAAAATACGTCATTTGGTGTAACTTTTGAGGAAGAGGATAGTGTAGGTTTGGATTCAGATGATATTTTGAATTCAAGCATCACTGACGAGGAAATCATGAAAGTGGTATTAGGATTGAAAAACGGCAAATCACCTGGTCCAGACGGCATACCGTCGGAATTCTTCAAATGTACTGTATCTACCTTGTTGCCCATTATGAATAATCTATTCAACAATATTTTTGATACAGGTAATTTCCCGAAAGGATAGTCACGTGGTGTTATTATCGCACTGTACAAAAAAGGTTCCAAATCAGATCCCAATAATTATAGGGGGATAACCTTATTAGACGTGTTTGGGAAAATATTCTGCAATGTTTTAAATGATAGGTTATATAGATGGGCTGAAAACGTTAACACTAATGCTATTTGTAACGCCCAAGCTGGATTCCGTAAAGGGTATTCAACAATGGACACTATCTTTTTTTTACATGCTATGATTCAGAACTACCTCAGAAGAAGGAGAGGGAAATTTTACTGCCTGTGTTTGTGGACTTTGTAAAAGCGTTTGATTCCGTTAATCACAAATGTCTGTTTTTTAAACTTCAGTCTATTGGCCTCTCTGGCAAAATGTATAACGTAGTCAAATCCATGTATAGTGATGTCAAACCATGTGTGCGTTTAGATGGGGGAGTGTCAGATTATTTTAATTGCAACATTGGTGTAAGACAAGGAAGTGTTTTAAGCCCTGTGCTATTCTCCTTTTTCATTGATGAATTGTATCGCATGATTAAAACTGTTGGTGTTAGGGGTATACAATTAACACAGGAAATGTATGATTTATTTATCTTACTTTATGCAGACTACATTATACTCTTCGCAGACTCTGTCATTGGTTTGTAAAGATTGATTCACATACTTGCTGAATTTTGTAACAAGTGGAAACTCCAGATAAACACGGACAAAACAAAGGTTGTAGTATTCCGCAAAGGGGGTCATAATGCAAGGAGTGAAACTTGGAAAATGAATGGAAAGGTCATTGATGTTGTAACATCATACAAATATCTTGGTTTATTGTTGTCATGTAGGAACACATGGACAAAAGCTGTAGGTAATTTAGCCGCTCAGGCACGGAAAGCAATGTATTCAATTTTTAAGTTCGAGCGAAAAGTTGGTACCGTCAAACGTGATGTTTATTTTAAACTGTTTGATTCTCTTATTGCACCAATATTATTGTACGGAACTGAGATTTGGGGATATAAGCAATATGTTATAACAGAAAGGGTACACTTAAAATTTTGTAAACAGTTTTTAGGCGTTACCCAAAGTACGCCAAATGAAGCTGTACTTGGGAAGCGTGGAAGATCTCCCTTGTTTGTTAACTCAATTACAAAATGCATTAAGTATTGGTTACGTCTTACTAGGCTCTCAGATGACAGACTAGCTGTGCATGTGTTACGACGCTGAATTTGGTAGCTGCAACGTTAACCCGTGTTCAGCGGTAAACTTTGGACTCGCCCGGATAGCAATCTGAGAGGTACCGATTTCACGAAACAGTGCTCTGTAAAAAGAAGAAACTCACAAGGACACAAATATTACTTTTGTGTTGAATGACTTATACGATTTGCAGCATAGGGAGCTATTCGCTTCAGTTCCAGTCAATTACAGTTAATAGTCAAAGTTCTTTCGAGTAATTTCAGCTCAGCTCACAATTTCTCAAGAACCCGCTGGTATCGCTCTTCACTCCAGTCGCCAACTGACTTAGTCTCCGGAATAGCGAATTCCAAAGCTACTTCAAACGCATACGTCATCAACATTTTTATTTAAAACATCGTTCATTCCGTATTACAAATATGGTTAACAAACAAATTGTTTACAACAAAAGATTCTCTCTTAACCTTATTTAGTAAATGTTTATTAATATAATTAATTCAAATCAGCAATAGCCAGTTTATTGACCCGTCCTAAATAATTCTAGCTAGACAGCTGTTGATTCAATTGGGACACAATTTATCACTCTAAGATGACATGTGACCTCTACTCATTAGGATAGAATAACATTACTTGACCCGGCTCTGTCTCATTAATCAATGTGACCTTATCACTTGTGTCTTTTGTCAACAGAGGAATTATCAAATCTTAAATGTTTATTTTGTGACTCGTAACACCATTCCCCCCGTCAAAATATGTTTTGTCCCCAAAACACGTAACCAGCCTAATTGTAAGAGAAGCTAATTTAGTTCACAAAATATTGGGAAGAGCGAAAGTGATGGTACCGAAAGATGAAGGTCACATACTGTCAAAGAGATTATTGAGGACAGACGAGCCCGTATAGTTTATATCATACATCAAGTCAAGTAAAGTTTGATAAATATAAAGTAAAGAAGGAATTTTTTTTTTTTTTTTTTTTTTTTTTTTTTTTTTAAGGTAAAAACCTGATAATCCGTAAAATTTTGGAAAGTCGGAAATGTGAAGATAGCTTAAATGCCAAAGAAATGGTAAAAGGGTTTGTTGAGATGTCGTGAGACAAAGGTTTTGTAATATCCATCAAAATTTGTTCACAAAATTCACTTATTTAGCTTAATTAACTTAATTATCTTAAATAATTCTTAATTATAAAAGGCAATAAGAGTCGCAAAATTGTTCTTAATTGAAAATTTAAATCTTCAAAATGTTTCATGTGAACTCGTAAAAGTTCAAAACTGTCCGAGAGTCTAAGAGTTCAAATTCATTCCAACAATTAGAGTTGAAAATGTTAAGAGTTCAAAAGTTTGTGTCTTCATATAATAATATTGAGGAACTGAAAAGAAACGTCAATATGATGACGTGAAAGTTGAAAGTAGCTCAACAACTTTGTTCCTTAAAGACATTTAAAAGTTAAAGTATTGAGATCACAACTGTCTCTCAATTTTCAGTGTGAAAGTTATCTCAATGTTCAGAGACTAAAAGTCCTTAATTAAATCTAATTAGACGTCAAAATAAAATAGGTACCATTAAAATAATTAATTGTTCATTAAATTTGATAACTGTTAACCATCAAAATTCCAGCGACTGTTCCTTAAATTGTAAACCATGTCAAGTTCAAGGGGTCACATTTCGGAATAGAGTTTTGAGGTTGAAGTGGAGTCGCATTTGCACTAGTCTGTCGGCTAATGTCGTTACCGTTGCTAGCGTGGATGTCTGTCGTCACATCACTTAATCTACTGTTTACGAGTCTAGCATCTTCATGAATGAAGGGCCCCCTAAAGGGTTGTCATGAATTGTGCAATTAGGTAAAGAGGTCATGTCCTTACTAGAATCACACATAGAATGATCTGAAATAGTAGGCAATATCGGGATGACATGCATTTCATGATCAATTGGACTGGCCTCAGAAGCCGTTGTCTTAACCATCAGTTTGT
The DNA here is from genome assembly GCF_964340395.1 of Glandiceps talaboti. NCBI lineage: Eukaryota > Metazoa > Hemichordata > Enteropneusta > Spengelidae > Glandiceps > Glandiceps talaboti. The sequence goes on along the minus strand of NC_135557.1, from coordinate 548,169 downwards.
GCCAATATTGTTTAATGGCACGTAGGCAGTACTTATAAGTAATCATAAATATGATACAGAGAGCAAAAATACATATTGCCTCAACAATATATTTAATATAATCGGTGTCACGTGGAGGCTCAAATGGTTTTGCAGGGGATGGGTTTGTAGACACGAACCAAGAAATTTCCTGCGCTTCAACTCTTTTGGCCAATAAGATTTGCAACGCTATACTAAAATTTCTCATTTTCCACATCAGATATTTGGACAATGCCAAGTTAACACACGATAATGCTAGGGTCACCCAAATTGAATTTGGAAACATTGTAAATACTGATGGATCATCATTAAAGTTTATGTTCTCCTGCCGAAATTGATCCATAGGAGTAAGAAAGACTTTGGAATTATCACGAAGCATAGTGGCAGCACGATTCAAATCAATTTTGATATCGTTTTCTGTGCTTAAAGTTTGTTTCCACTCAGTCTCTAATATTTGTACATCTGGCAATTGAACTGATCTAGGATTGTCGCTTAAGGTAGATAATTTCAAAGTAGGAAGGGCTGTACTATATAAAGACATAAGAACCGGAATATTCAAAGTATGACTATATACGATATCATGATCTTGTTGGCAACTATTTCCCAAGGTATCTATGTAGTATTTTTTTGAGAATAGTAAACAACCGCAAGGTATCGTGATCACACAAAAATGACACTTTTCAATTTTCTGCAATATTGCATCATTACAAGAAAGATGCCAATCTGATGAATAACCCTGAATTAATACTTGCGAATTTCGCAGCACCTGGGCTCTTTGAATGCCTGTGTGACGAACAATTATTTGAGGATTACACCATTTCAAGACTTTAGAATGTTGATTCAATAATACTGCACGAGCACATGATGGTAAGTCTGGTTTCAAAATCGTAAGTGGTTGACAAATAAGAATGGATAAACCTTGACATGTTTGAAATTCAGCTGTTGACATTTCTAGAAAATAATCTCCATTTCGCTGTATTGCAAAATAATTTGGCAAGTTATTTAAGACAGTAACAGATTGTGAAATCGCAGTTCCGTTTGTATTTTGTGCTACTGATGGAAAGGAAGGAATTGGCAAATGAATTACCTTAAATACATCGAAAATCAATGAATGACGACATAAAGGTACTGGAATATTGATGTAAATATTGTGGCCGTTTCTATAAAAAGTAGCTCCTTTTTGACGGTGATAATATGATGCGGTTTCGTGACACAAATGATATTGTGAATATTTTTTCTGAAAGTTGTCTTGTAACTTTTGCAGTGAATTTTCTAAAAGTTTGGAAGAGACAAATTCTGGTGGTAAATAGCCTTCCAGCAAGGTTTGCATACCAATTAAACGTTCTGTAGCCTTGGCTATTAAAACATCCAATGTACGTGATCTATCATCCAGAGCATTTAAAAGTAACATATAACGATGAAATTGATCATTTGAAAGATGATAACTATGGTCCTGTCGCTGTGTTTGTAATCGGAGTCGTTCAATGTCTGCTACTGCAAGAGTCAATTGTTCTACCGTTGAAAAAGTGTTATTGACAGAAGACCACAAATTGTCAATTCGTCGATTTGTAATCTTGAGTACGGAACTCAGGTCAGCACTAAAATGACGTAATCCTGTACGTTGATTTGCTAGTTCTTGTTCAACTGATGAAATATGACGTGCTAAAATCGAGACATCTTTCGTCGTTGCTGTTCCAAATAGAGTTTTAGAAATTTGCCCAATTATTGGCAAAATTGACCTGGTCTTTCGTTCTGAATTATAACCATTATCAAATCCCTTATTTCCATACTTGAATGATGAAAGTCGATCTAGTTCATTTAAGTAATGACGTAACTCTTTCAGCTTGTATTTTATACGATAGTTTAACGTCTTGATGGAAGCAGAGAATTCATCACACATAGCATCAGTAATATTTAAAAGACACACCTGTTTATGCTGAAATGTTGATGTAACTTTCACAATCTCGTGTATATCCAGCCATGGAACCGCTATAGTGAGTGACCAACTGCTAGCAGAAGCTTCAATGACTGCTACCTTTTCGAAAATCACACCATAGTTTAGACGTTGTACATCATCTGTGGCCATGAAGTCATAATCCGAGTCACTTTTTGCATATAATAATGGAAAAAGCATGACATAGAAGAAGACTGTTGCCTTTAGCATTGTAAACAGAAATGTTCTCCGGTCCATGGTGATCGATGAAGTGAGCTAATCAATGTTATCATTTAATGATGTGACCACGTAAGATATTTAAGAAATATTTACTTGTGTGATTTTGAAAGCGAGGCTGAGGATAGTCAGAAGTTATTTTACCATATAAGGTCAGAGCATGACGGATATGGAGATAACAATCTATGTGAGGTATACGAAGAATTCGAGAGATGTTCGAAATTCTAGTCAATATTGTATTATCCTTTGTGAGGAAATAAATATGTGTCATCAATTGGTGGAAATAAATATGCGTTATAATATGGTGTAACATATATGTTGTCCAAAGATGTTAAATTTAAGCAATCACAATTTTCACCATGATCTTCAGAATTTTCATATTCAGTGAATCTGCCACATTGGCTATTGTAGAACTTATAAGTGTAACGATGTGGTTCATCCGGACTTGTTGGAAAAGTTGTAGCGGTAAAAATATCATGTGAATCTAATATGGCTTGTTGGATTCTTTTGGGGAGAGGTAATTGTGATACAAGACGGCCGGCGTCACGTTTTGATTGTGACAATTTGATGGTACCTCCATAAAACTTTGGATTTCTTCCTAAAGAAATACAGTCTCTTATCTTAAAGACACATAAAGCAAACAAGTCATCTGGTTGGTTAAAATATGGAATTAGGGGTTCAAAATATGATTGTAATGATTCAGCTTTAAGCATAGAATTGAAAAGAGCCTGTGATAATTTTGTGCGCGCCTGCACACACGACATGACATATATTAATACTTCATGTGCTTTACGGAATTTTTCATCATGATTTCCAAAAGTACCTAAACTTCGATAATTATAGCACATGAATAATGCATAACAAAGCACGTCAATTCTCAGCGAATGCCAAGGAGTATTATATTTTGAAAAATAGGCTAAGATAACCTTCAAACTATTTAGCTTAGAGTGCTCTATAGCCGTGGCGGTGACATATGTCTTCCAATGAAGATAAGGATTTGAAGGGAAATGTAAATTATAATTTTTCAAAGCATATTCGACTAAATTTGCGTGGTCATTGATAATACCTTGATATGTTACTTTATCCATATTATAAAGATACTTAATATTCCGTGGGCTGATTTCAACACTATCCTCGAAAATGGGTGTGTAGTCTTCATTTGCTGGAGTTGCAGCTATACGTTGTAAACGTAAGAATTCTAAATCAGCTGGGTCGCAATGTTGACGTAAAGCTTCATAAAATGAATCCTCTCGTAGAAGACAATTACAATCCAGAGCTTCCATTGCCCATATTCCGTGTTCCTCGTTAAGCCAAATAGTCATTTTGAAACCTCAGTATATTTAAACAGGAAGTGTTCATTCAAAGTAATGTTATCGAAATGGAAGTGCATTGCAAGTTGGAACACTAGTGACATGTATAAAATATTTACCGTACATTAGTCAAAAGTTTGTAGCCCAATATGGTAATGAAATGTGACATTGTTTTGTGACACCAGTGACAAATGAGAAAGTACAATTGGAGGACCTATTTCTTGTGATTAAAACTAGTTGTTTTTTGAGTGGTCACTTAAGAAGTACCCTTGTGGCCCCTAACACACATCGTCTGGCCAGACTGTTCAATTATTCACACAATCACAGCTGTATTTATATTTAATTCCTTATTAGGTATAACTTGCAGAATCAATCATGAGGGTTTTCTAAATGACCACTCTTAAACATGAACTTTAAATAATGTGATTGACTCATACGGTAAACATTTTTTGATATTTGATGACCAAATATAAGAAATTTATACATGCTATATGGTAATATTTGTTGTAAAGGATTGCAGTGATCAAACAGGTGGTTTACTGTGTCATTGTCTTTGAGTGACCTTAAGTGTATACTTAAAGATGACGTTTATAAGTTCGTGAACCTGATATAAAAACAGGATGGTCCTTGAGAATGTTTAGTGCTAATTGATTCAAGTTTTCAACAGGTTCCCAACTATTAAACTCTGATGAATAACCTTCCCATTTAATTAAATACTGTAGTTTACCATTTTTGTACCTACCACGGATGATTTTTTGAACGTTATAAAACGTTTGATCATTTTCAGCGGTTAATGTATTTGTAATTGCATCAGAACTGTCATCAGTCTGATTTTGGTGGGTATACCGTTTTTCCCGTCTTAACTCAGCTCTATTGCGGATATTTTTTCTCCACGATTGTCCTCTAGGACTGTTGGTGTGTTGATTTGAAGTTGTTTCCGAACACGAATAATATTCAGTTTCTGAGTTCATGTGGTAGTCCGTCATAGTTGTTTGTCTTCTATTATTTTTATCAGTGTTTGATGTGATATTATTGTTGTTAGTGGCAGAGTTGCTATTATCCCTGAGAGGAGCTTCGCTGGCTGTTTGTGTAGTTGCATTATTGTTGTCACTTAGGAATTGTGGAGGTCTTAAGCGTGCATGCTTTAAACGATTTGCATGGATTAGCTTAGGATATTTCTTATCACCTGTTATGTATTCCAACTTGAAATTTACTGGTGAAACTTGTTCGATTATTCGAAATGGCCCACGAAAAGGGTGGTGAAATTTAGGTGTTCGACCCAATTTGACTGCTGGGTGATGTAGATATACGACATCACCCACTTTGAATCTGTGATCATGTGCTTTTTTTGCATCAAAATATGTTTTCATTTTGTGTTGAGCTTTCTGGATATTTTGTTTTGCGAGTGATATTGCAAGATTTCTAGCATGAGCTAATTCATCTAAATGATACTGAATATTGCGTGATTTACCCAATCTTGGCAAAATTTCAGCATCAACTGGTAATCGTGGTTCTGTGCCAAATAGGGCACAGAATGGTGTGATTCCAGTTGCTTCATGTGGGGTTGCCCTATATGCAAATAGAACAGATTGGAGAAATGTGTCCCAGTCTGAACTTTGACAGTTTACATATATGCTAAGCATATTTATTATTGATTTGTTTAAGCATTCCACACTTCCGTTCGTACTTGGCATATAAGGTGAGCTGCGTTGTTTAATAACATCAAAATATCGACATAGTTCCGTTACAATTTGAGACATAAAGGAAGAACCTTGGTCTGACAACAATGAATTTGGAAATCCAAATTGACAGAAGATGTGTTCGAACAATATTCGAGAAACTGTTTCGGCTTTGCAATTTGTTGTTGGGAAAGCCCAACAAAATTTGGTGAGGTATTCTGTGATTACCAAAATATAACTATTTCCAGATTTTGTAGTGGGCAACTTTCCCACAAAATCAATTCCTATCTTATCAAATAAACCATTTACTGGTATAGGAAGTAATTTTTGACGATATCGAATACCTCGTTTCCGTGAGTGACAGAAGACACAGGATGCCACGTAAACTGTCACATCTTTGATTAAGGTGTCCCAATAATAACGTAATCTGATAGCCTGTAACGTTCGTGAGGTACCCAAGTGTCCTGCTGTGACGTCATCATGAACCCTCCTTAATATGTATAGTTGTAAGGATTTCGGAATTACTAACTGTCGAATACAGTTATGAGCTTTAGCTGATTTACCTGTAGGGGACCAGTAATGATATAATATACCATTCAAAATGGTAAAATTGTCACTGCTTTGTATTATCTTCTGTGCATGCTTCGAGTCTGAAGGTAACTCGCCATCATTGGTTAAATAATTAATCATTGGTAATAAGTGTTTGTCCTGACGTTGTAAATTGTAGAGTTTATTAATGCCAGTATGTGTATTATCAATCTCACTATGATCGGTTAGTGTGTCATTGGAGTCGATTGATTGAGTGGATGCATTGCACAGCTGGTCAGTCATGATATCAGTTTCAGACGAGTCGTATAGATGTCTGATGTCTGTAAGGATATCTTCTTGCGTGTTGAGTTGTAAATTGGCTATCTCTGGAATGTTAGAAATTTCATTCATAGTTAGCTGTGACTGATTATGTGTATAATTTATGTCATCAGAATTGGTATTGTCGGTGTCTGTCGGTGTAATTTCGGAGTTTTGATATTTTTCAGGTGGATATTCGCGGCGCGACAAACTGTCCGCATGTGGAATTTTTGCTCCAGGTCTGAAAAGAATGTCGTAATTGTAACCTTGTACTTTGAGTACCCACCTGGCTAGCCTGCCGCTTGGAGTTTTCATTTTGAATAGGTAGATCAAATTTGCATGATCTGTAATGATTGTGAATTTGTTTCCTCTCAAGTAAATATCACATTGTGTTAATGCATGTATTACCGCGAGACCTTCACGTTCTGTACAGGTGTAATTTCGTTGTGCTGGATTTAGAGTACGACCACCATAAGAAATGACTCTTTCTATGCCATCTTGAACTTGGGCTAAAATGAATCCTACACTGTATGCTGACGCGTCCGTATATAATAGAAATTCCTCATTGAAACGTGGGAACGCCAATATTGGTTTTGATGTCAACGCCTTTTTTAACGTATCAAAAGCCTGTTGACAGTCATTAGTCCATATGAATTTTGCACTCTTTGCAAGCAATTTGTGTAGAGGATTTGCTATTTTTGAATAGTTATGAATAAATCGTCTGTAGTATCCTGCGCAACCTAAGAACGATTGAAGTTGTGATACTTTCGTTGGTACGGGAAATTTTAATATTGCGTCGACCTTTTTTGGGTCAGTTGAAATGCCATTTTCGTTCAAGATATGACCTAGGAATTTAACTTCCCTTTTTCCAAATATACATTTTCGCGGGCTTAATTTCAAATTTGCATTTATTAACCTACCTAGAACAATGTCAAGGTTTTGAAGGTGTTGTCGAAACGTTGTTGTATAAATTAATATATCGTCGATATAACATATGCATATTTTATATTGTAATTGATTTAAAATAAATTCTAAACTGCGTTGAAAGCTACTACTTGAGTTACGTAATCCTTGTGGAAGTGTCTTGAACTCAAACTTTCCATCATGAGTAACGAATGCCGTCTTATGTGAATCTTTTTCATCAAGGGCAATTTGCCAAAATCCACTAGTCATATCAAGTGTAGAAAAATGTTTGGGACTTTGGGCCCCGATCATTTCTAAACTATCTGAAATATTTGGGAGCGGATGATTGTAAATTATTGTCACCTTATTTAATTCACGATAGTCAATCACAAGACGCCATGAGCCTGAAGGTTTTTTGACCAAAAGTACAGGTGCACTAAATGGGGATTTGCTACGTCGAATTATATTTTGTCTTAAAAGGTCATTTATTTGTCTCGAAATTTCCTCACGCTTGTCAGGGGATACTCTATAGGGTGCCTTTGGTTTCACTTTGGCATTAGGTTCTAAATCAATAGTATGTTTAATAATATCACAATAACCCAAAGTATTTGAATTGTCTACGAATGCTCGCCTATTCCTCCATAGTACTTCTTGTAAGTCATTAATTTGGCTATTTGTCAAGTTAGAGCATTGCCCAGTGAAGTCAAATAATGAATGAAATTCTTCCCGTTCTAAAGAGGGATTTGTCTGAGAAGGGTGTGTCTTATTATTTAAATATCTGTCCGTCATGTCAAAGTCATGTAAAGTGGTTCCGTCTGGGAGTGGTCTGAAAGTGCCCAATCGAATATGCCTACCTAATATGGCCTCATTGTTAGATGTGTTGATCAACCTGATTGGAACTGAACCCTCATAAGTAGATGCTAATACTCGTGCAACTTGAATGCCTAAGTAATGTAGTGACGTCATGTTGGTAGTGGTTCCTATTAGTCCATTCGGAAATGAGCCCCTTAGCTTAGCCGAAATTATGCATTCACACCTAGGGGGTATGACATATTTTTTAGCTGGTCTCAAGACTGCATTGGCATGGATGAATAATTTCTTGTGTGCAAAATCAATTATTGCTTTGTGCTGCTCTAAAAATTCCATTCCTAAGATCAAATCTCTATCTATGTCCTTAACCAAATGCACTGGAACATTGATTAGTTGATTTTCAATACGTATTGGAATTTTTACATAGCCTTGAATAGGAATCTGCTGATTGTTTGGTAATTCTATACATTTGTATTTAGGTCTTTTAATTTTGAACTTTTTTAGCTGTGGAATTTTTTCAAATAGTTTTGTGGAAACTACGTTTATTGTAGCTCCAGGGTCGATCAAAGCCGAAATTGCAGTATTGAAAATTTTAATAGTGATCAAATTGTTAGATTGTACCTTTAAATCAGCAGATTTTACAGAATTTAATTTGGGCGTGTGAGACATATTAGGCTCTTTGGATTTGATATTTCTCACACTCCTTAATCGTTTTTTGAATAAAAACGACTATAGGTAGGTCTTGGACAATTTCTAGCTATGTGACCTATTTGACCACATGAATAACAACCTCTGTTATTTCTTTCTGGGCAGGATGGGGCCATATGACCTGAACGATTACAATTTCTACATATTTGTCTGCCAGACATAATTTCTCTTCCGCCATATCTTGGGCGATTTTTATCAAAATTATTTTGACGGTCATACATAGGCCTGTTTGTATTGAAATTTGGCCGGCCTACTGCAAAATAATTGCCCTGATTTTGACGAAATTGAAGATTTCTTTGTGTCTGAGGGTAATATCCCACCCGATTGTCAGAAAATGTTTGAGACTGTACCTGTTGTTGCAATTCTTCATTTCGACGAGTGAGCAATTCATTTTTTTGTCGTAATTGCGTAGTGAGCTCCACCATGTCGTCATGCAATTCTTGATCAATCCTGTTCTTGGGCAACTTCAAAGTTGTGTTTCTGGATGTCAGCTGGCTGTCGTGGTTTGGTAGTTGAGATATGATTTCTGCTGTCTTGGCTGCTGAAAACGCATTTTCAAAGTCATTTGGTTCCCGGGATAAAGTTGCTATCTTGATTTCATGACGCAAACCGTTTTGCGATTGTACTTTTTTACCTGTTGATTCTTTGAATAGCACTGTCCAGCCCGGATTTTACACCAGTGTTACGACGCTGAATTTGGTAGCTGCAACGTTAACCCGTGTTCAGCGGTAAACTTTGGACTCGCCCGGATAGCAATCTGAGAGGTACCGATTTCACGAAACAGTGCTCTGTAAAAAGAAGAAACTCACAAGGACACAAATATTACTTTTGTGTTGAATGACTTATACGATTTGCAGCATAGGGAGCTATTCGCTTCAGTTCCAGTCAATTACAGTTAATAGTCAAAGTTCTTTCGAGTAATTTCAGCTCAGCTCACAATTTCTCAAGAACCCGCTGGTATCGCTCTTCACTCCAGTCGCCAACTGACTTAGTCTCCGGAATAGCGAATTCCAAAGCTACTTCAAACGCATACGTCATCAACATTTTTATTTAAAACATCGTTCATTCCGTATTACAAATATGGTTAACAAACAAATTGTTTACAACAAAAGATTCTCTCTTAACCTTATTTAGTAAATGTTTATTAATATAATTAATTCAAATCAGCAATAGCCAGTTTATTGACCCGTCCTAAATAATTCTAGCTAGACAGCTGTTGATTCAATTGGGACACAATTTATCACTCTAAGATGACATGTGACCTCTACTCATTAGGATAGAATAACATTACTTGACCCGGCTCTGTCTCATTAATCAATGTGACCTTATCACTTGTGTCTTTTGTCAACAGAGGAATTATCAAATCTTAAATGTTTATTTTGTGACTCGTAACACATGCATACAAGCTCATGTATAAAAATGACGAAAATGTTCGCTCATCATGGGCCACAGAGATCAAACATATCCTTTGCTCATATTGCTTCGGCATAGTTTGGCTTCATCAAGGTGTAGGGGACATGGCATCGTTCATTTCGGAATTCAAACAACGTGTAACTGATGTGTACAAACAGGAATGGTATAATGAAATATGCACAAAAGACAGACTCAAAACATATCGTAATTTCAAAAGTATGCTGGAGCCAGAGAAATACTTGATGGAGATTACAGCTTTAAAGTATAGACATGCGTTAGCCAGATTGAGATGTTCATGTCTCGGTTTAAGAGTTCAAGAGGGTATTTATACTAGTGTTGACATTGATAACAGAATCTGTGAAATTTGTACACAGGGTATAGAGGATGAATACCATGTCATATTTGTATGTCCACTGTATCAGAACTTGAGATATCTTTTACCACAGTATTACTATATTTTTCCTACAGAAGATAAATTTTGTACATTAATGAGGTCAGAGTCACAAACAGTTTTACGAGATCTCGGTAAATTTGTGTTTAAAGCCATTAACTTGAGAAAAGAATATTTTCTGTAAAATTGTTTCAGTGAGTGTATAGAACGTTTACTTTCTTCTTCTTTTTTGTTTATCATGTTCATATTTATATATTGTTAAAATTGCATTATGTATTGTGTCATATTCGCCGGTGGCCTTAAGACAATAAATACTATTATTATTATTATTATTATTATTATTATTATTATTATTATTATTATAAGTCTAACTATTTAGTATTAAATTTTGTAGAAACTAAAGATAACAATCTGGAAGCAAGTCAAACATTTCTCAGGTGCCAGTTCATCACGTGGCGTTGATATATCACCTTCAGAATGGATAAAGCACTTTAAAACTCTTCATAATCCCGACTTGCAAAGAACACGTTTTGATATTAGGAAGAATAGTTTCTAGAAAATTTGTTGTCGCAGCTCCAAATACAGATTTAGAAAAAAAATTCAATGGGGAAATATCTGATGGTGAAATACTGCAGGTGTTAGATAAACTTAAACCTGGTAAATCACCTGGGCCAGATGGCATTTCTAATGAATTCTGCATCTGTAGGTCAGCTAAGTTCAAACTCATTTCGGTACTTCATTTTTACCTTCTGTAAGGTGGAAAAATGTGTGTGTGTGTGTGTGTGTGTGTGTGTGTCACCATTTTCTCAAAAACGGCTGGATCAATTCAAACGAAATTTGGTAGACGTGTTCCGTAGGGTAATGGCTAGAACTGAATAGATTTTGTTAAACATTTAATGAATATTAATGAGCGATTTGCGTAAATAATTGTTTTCGATAATTATAGGCTACATCTCATGGGTGCATGCTTCAAATTCAATATAATTTAGTACATACATTTGTGATACCTAAGTGCATCTGTCCTGAAAATATTATCGATGTAGCGTTTAGTTTTAATAAGATATTGGCATATTTTATGTAGGCCACAAAAAAGAAACAAATAGTTTCTGGTCAGGAAATGTTGTATGAAGTGGTGCGACTGTATCAACATTTTCTAAAAAAATACTGGCTCAATTCAAACTAAATTTAGTACACATATTGTGTAGGGTAGTGACAAGAACTGATTAGGTTTTGGTAAACATCCCATGTATAATAATGGCTAATTTAAGTAATTAATGGTTTTCGGTAAATTAGGCTATATCTCAAGAATATTTTCAGTAGGCCATAAAAAAGAAAAAAAATATTTCTGGTCAGGAAATATTGTCTAAAGTGGTGCAACGATGTGATATTTTTTTACATTCTCAACAAATGTTACCCAATCTACTGTTCATTGCAGTTACTGTTCTTTTTATTTAGTACTTTGCAGCAAGTGTGTATTTGGGACATATGTACAAGATTCACTAGAATCTTTCTGCACGAAATGGAAACTATCTGTAAATATGATCTTGAGTAAATTCAAATCATTGCAAATAAACGAGGTGAAATTGTGAAAGAAAACTTTTTGATACAATGATCGTACCAGTAGTTACCTGTGGTGCAGAAATTTTGGGTTATAACAACTATCAGTCTGCTGAAAGAATGCAACTGAAATATTGTAAAGCATTCCTTGGTGTTAAATCAACAATGCCTGATGCATGTATTTTAGGCGACTGCGGTAGATGTTCAATTTTCATACATACTGTCAAAAAGTTAATAACATATTGGTTAAAACTCTTTAAAATACCACAAAACAGAGTAGCTAGGCATAGTTACGATCGTGCAGTTGTAATTGACATCAACAAGAGGGAATCTTGGGTGAGTCACATCAAACGTATTCTTTTTGAGCATGGGTTCGGAGAAGTTTGGTTTTTTCAAGGGCCGGGTGACTTTGATGCCTTCCTCTGTCAATTCATGACCAGAGCAAATTGTATGTTTAAACAACACTGGTAGTCAGTAACGTGTTCTAAGGATAAGCTTTGTCTTTATCGAAATGTTTATATGTGAAGACTACTTGATGGATATAAAACTTCATTGGGCATTAGCCTGTTTGAGATGCTCTGGCCTTGGACTGGCAATTGAGGAAGGCAGGTCCCAGGGCATCGATTTTGAAGACCGTTTTTGCAAAAATGGTATCACAATCTAAGAGAAAAATACTTACCGAAGTGGTCGTATAGGCAGCCTACTACAGAAAATTGTTATGCGTTCATGTCATGTAGTAAACAATTTTGTAATAATCAACTTGGCAATTTTTGTGTACAAGTTAAGAAAGCAATTTATTTAAATCATTTAGTTGTTTTATTCATGTATGTATAATTATTATACTTTCCTCTCTGTACGCTGTAACATTATATTTCTTTTTGCTCGTTTTTGTAAATGTGCGATTTGGGCCTTTAAGAGCCATATATATATATATATATATATATATATATATATATATATATATATATATATATATATATATATATATATGTATATATAACTCCAGTGAGTATCAATCTGCTAAGACAGTGCTCTATACCGCAGTGGCAGAGCGTAATAGTTTTCACCAAAACTATATATATATAAGACTAACTATTCACTGTAACAGAGCTGACTGTGGACCATGTTATCTCTGAAGCAATTCTTTAATAGGAAGTGATGTGCTGTTCTGTTGTTTTGGAAACATCAAGTCAAGCTTAATTTTTATGGCCGAAATATATCTCATACAATGAAATTAGTCTAACTAGTTACACACTAGCCTGTCCGCCCAGGGCCGTACTACTTGGTGCAAGTTGATATGAAATAATGAAAACACTTCATTAAGCTTAGGCCAGTGTGCTAAGAGAAAGTGTATTGTTCATGGGATCAAGAACAAAGTATTACATTTTTTATATATAATGTGAAAGTCAACTGTCTAATTTTGAAAAAGCTAGTTGACAAAGGTTTGAATATTACAGTGTGATCATTGTGACTCAGTTGGCTACCAACTGATAAGTGTGCCACAGGGTCCTCAGTCTATTAAAACATGATAACCATTGTGACTCAGTTGGCTATCAACTGATAAGTGTGCCACAGGGTCCTCGGTCTATTAAAACATGATAACCATTGTGACTCAGTTGGCTATCAACTGATAAGTGTGCCTCAGGGTCCTCAGTCTAAACATGATAACCAAACCTGATCTGAGCACTTCAAAGTCTGAGGTTGTATCAAAGACAAGAGCTATTTTTTGTACTATATATGATTATGATTACGTCATTTGATTTGAAGTATAAATGACAGCATTGATCCTATTACGTCATTTGATGTGCCATCAATAATATCATTGATCCTATTACGTCATTTGATGTGCCATCAATGACATCATTGATCCTATTACGTCATTGGATGTGTCATCAATGACATCATTGATCCTATTACGTCATTGGATGTATGCCATCAATGACATCATTGATCCTATTACGTCATTGGATATATGCCATCAATGATATCATTGATCCTGTTACGTCATTTGATGTATGCCATCAATGATGTTATTGATCCTAATACTTCATTTTTTTACCTCATTACATGTCCTTGGTTTACTTTGCAGAACTGACACCTGAGGATGAAGATGAACGTAGAAGCGTCAGAACTCAACAAGGTTGTAATATGCAAATGTTTATTGTATCAAAATTTGATTACGATGCCTGGTCCAAACTGCTTGCTAAGTGGAATACAATGGTGGCATCCCTTGGTTATGCCAATTACCGGTCTTCAGTAGGTAGAGGTAAAAATTAACCAGTTATCAATAGATAGAAGTACAAACTACCAGTTGTGAATATATAGAAGTACAAACTACCAGTTATCAATAGATAGAGGTACAAACTACCAGTTGTCAATAGATAGAGGTACAAACTACAAGTTATCAGTATATAGAGGTACAAACTACCAGTTGTCAATAGATAGAGGTACAAACTACTAGTTGTCAATAGATAGAGGTACAAACTACCAGTTGTCAATAGATAGACGTACAAACTACCAGTTGTGAATAGATAGAAGTACAAACTACCAGTTATCAATAGATAGAGGTACAAACTACAAGTTATTAGTAGATAGAAGTACAAACTACAAGTTATTAGTAGATAGAAGTACAAACTACCAGTTATCAATAGATGGAGGTACAAACTACAAGTTATCAGTAGATAGAAGTACAAACTACCAGTTATCAATAGATAGAGGTACAAACTACCAGTTGTCAATAGATAGAGGTACAAACTACCAGTTGTCAATAGATAGAAGTACAAACTACCAGTTGTCAATAGATGGAGGTACAAACTACCAGCTGTCAATAGAAAGAGGTACAAACTACCAGTTGTCAATAGATAGAGGTACAAACTACAAGTTGTCAATAGATAGAGGTACAAACTACCAGTTGTCAATAGATAGAGGTACAAACTACCAGTTGTGAATAGATAGAAGTACAAACTACCAGTTATCAATAGATAGAGGTACAAACTACCAGTTGTCAATAGATAGAGGTACAAACTACAAGTTGTCAATAGATAGAGGTACAAACTACCAGTTGTCAATAGATAGAGGTACAAACTACCAGTTGTGAATATATAGAAGTACAAACTACCAGTTGTCAATAGATAGAGGTACAAACTACCAGTTATCAATAGATAGAGGTACAAACTACAAGTTATCAGTAGATAGAAGTACAAACTACCAGTTATGAATAGATAGAGGTACAAACTACAAGTTATCAGTAGATAGAAGTACAAACTACCGGTTATCAATAGATAGAGGTACAAACTACCAGTTGTCAATAGATGGAGGTACAAACTACCAGTTGTGAAAAGATAGAAGTACAAACTACCAGTTATCAATAGATAGAGGTACACACTACCAGTTGTCAATAGCTAGAGGTACAAACTACAAGTTATCAGTAGATAGAAGTACAAACTACCAGCTATCAATAGATAGAGCTACAAACTACAAGTTATCAGTAGATAGAAGTACAAACTACCAGTTATGAATAGATAGAGGTACAAACTATCAGTTGTCAATAGATAGAGGTACAAACTACCAGTTGTGAATAGATAGAGGTACAAACTACCAGTTGTCAATAGATAGAGGTACAAACTACCAGTTGTCAATAGATACAGGTACAAACTACCAGTTGTCAATAGATAGAGGTACAAACTACCAGTTGTGAATAGATAGAGGTACAAACTACCAGTTATCAATAGATAGAAGTACAAACTACAAGTTACCAATAGATAGAAGTACAAACTACCAGTTATCAATAGATAGAGGTACAAACTACCAGTTGTCAATAGATAGAGGTACAAACTACCAGTTGTCAATAGATAGAGGTACAAACTAATAGTTGTCAATAGATAGAGGTACAAACTACTAGTTGTCAATAGATAGAGGTACAAACTACTAGTTGTCAATAGATAGAGGTACAAAATGCCAGTTGTTAATAGATAGAGGTACAAACTACCAGTTGTCAATAGATAGAGGTACAAACTACTAGTTGTCAATATATAGAGGTACAAACTACAAGTTGTCAATAGATAGAAGTACAAACAACCAGTTGTGAATAGATAGAGGTACAAACTACTAGTTGTCAATAGCTAGAGGTACAAACTACCAGTTGTCAATAGATAGAAGTACAAACTACCAGTAGTGAATAGATAGAGGTACAAACTACCAGTTGTGAATAGATAGAGGTACAAACTACCAGTTGTTAATAGATAGCGGTACAAACTACCAGTTGTCAATAGATAGAGGTACAGACTGCCAGTTATACATCTTAGAGTAACGTACATAGAATCTTAGAGTAACGTACATACATCTTAGAGTAACGTACATACAATCTTAGAGTGACGTACATGCAATCTTAGAGTATCGTACATGCATCTTAGAGTAACGTACATACCATCTTAGAGTGACGTACATACAGCTTAGTGTGACGTACATACAATATTGGAATTACCTACATAGAATCTTAAAGTATCAAACATATAATCTTAGAGTAACGTACATATAATCTTAGAGTAACGTATATACAATCTTAGTGTAGCGTACATACAATCGTACATATAATCTTAGAGTATCGTACATACAATCTTAGAGTATCGTACATACAATCTTCGAGTGACGTACATACAGCTTAGTGTGACGTACATACAGCTTAGAGTGACGTACATACAATCGAGGAATAACCTACATAGAATCTTAAAGTATCAAACATATAATCTTAGAGTGACGTACATACATTTTAGTGTAACGTGCATACAATCTTAGAGTATTGTACATACAATATTAGAGTAACGTACATATATATTAGAGTAATGTACATAGAATCTTAGAGTAACGTACATACAGCTTAGTGTGGCGTACATACAATCTTGGAATAACCTACATAGAATCTTAAAGTATCAAACATATAATCTTAGAGTGCCGTACATAAATCCCAGAGTGACGTACATACAGTCTTAGAATATCAAACATTTAATCTTAGAGTAATGTATACATCATAGAGTAACGTACATACATCTTAGAGTATCGAATATATAATCCTAGAGTAACGTACATACAATCTTAGAGTATCGTACATACAATCTTAGAGTATCGTACATACAATCTTAAAGTAACGTACATACATCTTAGAGTAACATACATACATCATAGAGTAACGTACATACAATCTTAGAGTATCGTACATACAATCGTACATATAATCTTAGAGTATCGTACATACAATCTTAGAGTAACGTACATACATCATAGAGTAACGTACATACAATCTTAGAGTAACGTACATACAATCTTAGAGTATCGTACATACAATCGTACATACAATCTTAGAGTAACGTACATACAATCTTAGGGTAACGTACATGCAATGTAAGAGTAACGTTTATACATCTTAGAGTAACATACATACATCTTAGAGTAACGTACATACAATCTTAGAGTAACGTACATACATCATAGAGTAACGTACATACAATCTTAGAGTAACGTACATACAATCTTAGAGTATCGTACATACAATCGTACATACAATCTTAGAGTAACGTACATACAATCTTAGGGTAACGTACATGCAATGTAAGAGTAACGTTTATACATCTTAGAGTAACATACATACATCTTAGAGTAACGTACATACAATCTTAGAGTAACGTACGTGCAATGTAAGAGTAACGTATATACATCTTAGAGTAACATACATACATCTTAGAGTAACGTACATAGAATCGTAGAGTATCGTACATACAATCTTAGAGTAACGTACGTACAATCTTAGAGAAACGTACATACATCTTAGAGTAACGTACATACATCTTAGAGTAACGTACATACAATCTTAGAGTATCGTACATACAATCGTACATACAATCTTAGAGTATCGTACATACAATCTTAGAGTATCGTACATACAATCGTACATATAATCTTAGAGTATCGTACATACATCTTAGAGTATCGTACATAAATCCCAGAGTGACGTACATACAGTCTTAGAATATCAAACATTTAATCTTAGAGTAATGTATACATCATAGAGTAACGTACATACATCTTAGAATATCGAATATATAATCCTACAGTAACGTACATACAATCTTAGAGTATCGTTCATACAATCGTACATACAATCTTAGAGTATCGTGCATACAATCGTACATATAATCTTAGAGTAACGTACATACAATCTTAGAGTATCGTACATACAATCTTAGAGTATCGTACATACAATCTTAGAGTAACGTACATACAATCTTAGAGTATCGTACATACAATCGTACATATAATCTTAGAGTATCGTACATACAAGCTTAGAGTAACGTACATACATCATAGAGTAACGTACATACAATCTTAGAGTAACGTACATACAATCTTAGAGTATCGTACATACAATCGTACATACAATCTTAGAGTAACGTACATACAATCTTAGAGTAACGTACGTGCAATGCAAGAGTAACGTATATACATCTTAGAGTAACATACATACATCTTAGAGTAACGTACATAGAATCGTAGAGTATCGTACATACAATCTTAGAGTAACGTACGTACAATCTTAGAGAAACGTACATACATCTTAGAGTAACGTACATACATCTTAGAGTAACGTACATACAATCTTAGAGTAACGAATATATAATCTTAGAGTAACGTACATACAATCTTAGAGTATCGTACATACAATCGTACATATAATCTTAGAGTATCGTACATATAATCTTAGAGTATCGTACATACAATCTTAAAGTAACGTACATACATCATAGTGTAACATACATACAATCTTAGAGTAACGTACATACAATCTTAGAGTATCGTACATACAATCTTAGAGTAACGTACGTACAATCTTAGAGAAACGTACATACATCTTAGAGTAACGTACATACATATTAGAGTAACGTACATACAATCTTAGAGTAACGTACATACATCTTAGAGTATCGTACATACATCTTAGAGTAACGTACATACATCTTTGAGTAACGTACATACATCTTAGAGTAACGTACATACAATCTTAGAGTAACGTACATGCAATCTTAGAGTATGGTACACACAATCTTAGAGTAACGTACATACAATATTAGAGTAACGTACATACATCTTAGAGTAACGTACATACATCTTAGAGTAACGTACATACATCTTTGAGTGACATACATGCATCTTAGAGTAACGTACATGCATCTTATAGTAACGTACATACAATCTTAGAGGGACGTACATGCAATCTTAGAGTATCGTACATGCATCTTAGAGTAACGTACATACCATCTTAGAGTGACGTACATACAGCTTAGTGTGACGTACATACTATCTTGGAATTACCTACATAGAATCTTAAAGTATCAAACATATAATCTTAAAGTAACGTACATACATCCTAGAGTAACGTACATACAATCTTAGTGTAGCGTACATACAATCTTAGAGTACCGTACATACAATCTTCGAGTGACGTACATACAGCTTAGTGTGACGTACATACAATCTTGGAAAAAACCTACATAGAATCTTAAAGTATCAAACATATAATCTTAGAGTGACGTACATATATCTTAGTGTAACGTACATACGATCTTAGAGTAACGTACATGCATCTTAGAGTAACGTACGTACCATCTTAGAGTGACGTACATACAGCTTAGTGTGACGTACATACAATCTTGGAATTACCTACATAGAATCTTAAAGTATCAAACATATAATCTTAAAGTAACGTACATACATCTTAGAGTAACGTACAGACAATCTTAGTGTAGCGTACATACAATCTTAGAGTACCGTACATACAATCTTCGAGTGACGTACATACAGCTTAGTGTGACGTACATACATCTTAGAGTAACGTACATACAATCTTAGAGTAACGTACATACATCTTAGAGTATCGTACATACAATCTTAGTGTAGCGTACATACAATCTTAGAGTACCGTACATACAATCTTCGAGTGACGTACATACAGCTTAGTGTGACGTACATACAATCTTGGAAAAAACCTACATAGAATCTTAAAGTATCAAACATATAATCTTAGAGTGACGTACATATATCTTAGTGTAACGTACATACGATCTTAGAGTAACGTACATGCATCTTAGAGTAACGTACGTACCATCTTAGAGTGACGTACATACAGCTTAGTGTGACGTACATACAATCTTGGAATTACCTACATAGAATCTTAAAGTATCAAACATATAATCTTAAAGTAACGTACATACATCTTAGAGTAACGTACATACAATCTTAGTGTAGCGTACATACAATCTTAGAGTACCGTACATACAATCTTCGAGTGACGTACATACAGCTTAGTGTGACGTACATACATCTTAGAGTAACGTACATACAATCTTAGAGTAACGTACATACATCTTAGAGTAACGTACATACATCTTTGAGTGACATACATGCATCTTAGAGTAACGTACATGCATCTTATAGTAACGTACATACAATCTTAGAGTGACGTACATGCAATCTTAGAGTATCGTACATGCATCTTAGAGTAACGTACATACCATCTTAGAGTGACGTACATACAGCTTAGTGTGACGTACATACTATCTTGGAATTCCCTACATAGAATCTTAAAGTATCAAACATATAATCTTAAAGTAACGTACATACATCCTAGAGTAACGTACATACAATCTTAGTGTAGCGTACATACAATCTTAGAGTACCGTACATACAATCTTCGAGTGACGTACATACAGCTTAGTGTGACGTACATACAATCTTGGAAAAACCTACATAGAATCTTAAAGTATCAAACATATAATCTTAGAGTGACGTACATATATCTTAGTGTAACGTACATGCATCTTAGAGTAACGTACGTACCATCTTAGAGTGACGTACATACAGCTTAGTGTGACGTACATACAATCTTGGAATTACCTACATAGAATCTTAAAGTATCAAACATATAATCTTAAAGTAACGTACATACATCTTAGAGTGCCGTACATAAATCCCGGAGTGACGTACATACAGTCTTAGAATATCAAACATTTAATCTTAGAGTAATGTAGACATCATAGAGTAACGTACATACATCTTAGAGTATCGAATATATAATCCTACAGTAACGTACATACATCTTAGAGTATCGAATATATAATCCTAGAGTAACGTACATACAATCTTAGAGTATCGTACATACAATCTTAGAGTATCGTACATACAATCTTAGAGTATCGTACATACAATCTTAGAGTATCGTACATACAATCTTAGAGTATCGTACATACAATCGTACATATAATCTTAGAGTATCGTACATACAATCTTAGAGTAACGTACATACATCATAGTGTAACGTACATACAATCTTAGAGTAACGTACATACATCATAGAGTAACGTACATACAATCTTAGAGTAACGTACATACATCATAGAGTATCGTACATACAATCTTAGAGTAACATACATACATCATAGTGTAACGTACATACAATCTTAGAGTAACGTACATACATCATAGAGTAACGTACATACAATCTTAGAGTAACGTACATACATCATAGAGTATCGTACATACAATCTTAGAGTAACGTACATACATCATAGAGTAACGTACATACAATCTTAGAGTAACATACATATAATCTTAGAGTAACGTACATACATCATAGAGTAACGTACATACAATCTTAGAGTAACGTACATACAATCTTAGAGTATCGTACATACAATCGTACATACAATCTTAGAGTAACGTACATACAATCTTAGAGTAACGTACGTGCAATGTATAAGTAACGTATATACATCTTAGAGTAACATACATACATCTTAGAGTAACGTACATACAATCTTAGAGTATCGTACATACAATCGTACATACAATCTTAGAGTATCGTACATACAATCGTACATACAATCTTAGAGTATCGTACATACAATCGTACATATAATCATAGAGTATCGTACATACAATCTTAGAGTAACGTACATACAATCTTAGAGTAACGTACATACAATCTTAGAGTAACGTACATACAATCGTACATACAATCTTAGAGTAACGTACATACAATCTTAGAGTATCGTGCATACAATCGTACATACAATCTTAGAGTATCGTACATACATCTTAGAGTAACGTACATACAATCTTAGAGTAACGTACATACAATCGTACATACAATCTTAGAGTAACGTACATACAATCTTAGAGTATCGTGCATACAATCGTACATACAATCTTAGAGTAACGTACATACAATCTTAGAGTATCGTACATACAATCGTACATACAATCTTAGAGTATCGTACATACAATCTTAGAGTATCGTACATACAATCTTAGAGTATCGTACATACAATCTTAGAGTAACGTACATACAATCGTACATACAATCTTAGAGTATCGTACATACAATCTTAGAGTATCGTACATACAATCTTAGAGTAACGTACATACAATCTTAGAGTATCGTGCATACAATCGTACATACAATCTTAGAGTAACGTACATACAATCTTAGGGTAACGTACATACAATCGTACATACAATCTTAGAGTAACGTACATACAATCTTAGAGTAACGTACATACAATCGTACATACAATCTTAGAGTAACGTACATACAATCTTAGAGTAACGTACATACAATCGTACATACAATCTTAGAGTAACGTACATACAATCTTACAGTATCGTGCATACAATCTTACAGTATCGTGCATACAATCTTAGAGTAACGTACATACAATCTTACAGTATCGTGCATACAATCGTACATACAATCTTAGAGTATCGTACATACAATCTTACAGTATCGTGCATACAATCGTACATACAATCTTACAGTATCGTACATACAATCTTACAGTATCGTACATACAATCGTACATACAATCTTACAGTATCGTACATACAATCGTACATATAATCTTAGAGTATCGTGCATACAATCGTACATACAATCTTAGAGTATCGTACATACAATCTTAGAGTAACGTACATACAATCTTAGAGTAACGTACATACAATCGTACATACAATCTTAGAGTAACGTACATACAATGTTAGAGTAACGTACGTGCAATCTTAGAGTATCGTACATACAATCGTACATACAATCTTAGAGTATCGTACATACAATCTTAGAGTATCGTGCATACAATCTTAGAGTAACGTACGTGCAATCTTAGAGTATCGTACATACAATCGTACATACAATCTTAGAGTAACGTACATACAATCTTAGAGTATCGTGCATACAATCGTACATACAATCTTAGAGTAACGTACATACAATCGTACATACAATCTTAGAGTAACGTACATACAATCTTAGAGTATCGTGCATACAATCGTACATACAATCTTAGAGAAACGTACATACAATCGTACATACAATCTTAGAGTAACGTACATACAATCTTAGAGTATCGTACATACAATCGTACATACAATCTTAGAGTATCGTACATACAATCTTAGAGTATCGTACATACAATCGTACATACAATCTTAGAGTATCGTACATACAATCTTAGAGTAACGTGCATACAATCTTAGAGTATCGTACATACAATCGTACATACAATCTTAGAGTATCGTACATACAATCGTACATACAATCTTAGAGTATCGTACATACAATCGCACATACAATCTTAGAGTAACGTACATACAATCTTAGAGTATCGTACATACAATCTTAGAGTATCGTGCATACAATCTTACAGTATCGTACATACAATCGTACATACAATCTTAGAGTATCGTACATACAATCGTACATACAATCTTAGAGTATCGTACATACAATCTTACAGTATCGTACATACATCATAGAGTAACATACATACAATCTTAGAGTATCGTACATACAATCGTACATATAATCTTAGAGTATCGTACATACAATCGTACATATAATCTTAGAGTATCGTACATACAATCTTAGAGTATCGTACATACAATCGTACATACAATCTTAGAGTATCGTACATACAATCTTAGAGTATCGTACATACAATCGTACATACAATCTTAGAGTATCGTACATACAATCTTACAGTATCGTACATACAATCGTACATACAATCTTAGAGTATCGTACATATAATCTTAGAGTAACGTACATACATCATAGTGTAACGTACATACAATCTTAGAGTAACGTACATACAATCTTAGAGTATCGTACATACAATCGTACATACAATCTTAGAGTAACGTACATACAATCTTAGAGTAACGTACATACAATCTTAGTGTAACGTACATACAATCTTAGAGTAACGTACGTACAATCTTAGAGTAACGTACATACATCATAGTGTAACGTACATACAATCTTAGAGTAACATACATACAATCTTAGAGTATCGTACATACAATCGTACATACAATCTTAGAGTAACGTACATACAATCTTAGAGTAACGTACGTGCAATGTAAGAGTAACGTATATACATCTTAGAGTAACATACATACAATCTTAGAGTATCGTACATACAATCGTACATATAATCTTAGAGTATCGTACATACATCATAGAGTAACGTACATACAATCTTAGAGTAACGTACATACAATCTTAGAGTAACGTACATACAATCTTAGAGTAACGTACATACAATCGTAATACAATCTTACAGTATCGTACATACAATCTTAGAGTAACGTACGTGCAATGTAAGAGTAACGTATATACAATCTTAGAGTAACGTACATACAATCGTACATACAATCTTAGAGTATCGTACATACAATCTTAGAGTATCGTACATACAATCTTAGAGTAACGTACATACAATCTTAGAGTATCGTGCATACAATCGTACATACAATCTTAGAGTAACGTACATACAATCTTAGGGTAACGTACATACAATCGTACATACAATCTTAGAGTAACGTACATACAATCTTAGAGTAACGTACATACAATCGTACATACAATCTTAGAGTAACGTACATACAATCTTAGAGTAACGTACATACAATCGTACATACAATCTTAGAGTAACGTACATACAATCTTACAGTATCGTGCATACAATCTTACAGTATCGTGCATACAATCTTAGAGTAACGTACATACAATCTTACAGTATCGTGCATACAATCGTACATACAATCTTAGAGTATCGTACATACAATCTTACAGTATCGTGCATACAATCGTACATACAATCTTACAGTATCGTACATACAATCGTACATACAATCTTACAGTATCGTACATACAATCGTACATATAATCTTAGAGTATCGTGCATACAATCGTACATACAATCTTAGAGTATCGTACATACAATCTTAGAGTAACGTACATACAATCTTAGAGTAACGTACATACAATCGTACATACAATCTTAGAGTAACGTACATACAATCTTAGAGTAACGTACGTGCAATCTTAGAGTATCGTACATACAATCGTACATACAATCTTAGAGTATCGTACATACAATCTTAGAGTATCGTGCATACAATCTTAGAGTAACGTACGTGCAATCTTAGAGTATCGTACATACAATCGTACATACAATCTTAGAGTAACGTACATACAATCTTAGAGTATCGTGCATACAATCGTACATACAATCTTAGAGTAACGTACATACAATCGTACATACAATCTTAGAGTAACGTACATACAATCTTAGAGTATCGTGCATACAATCGTACATACAATCTTAGAGTAACGTACATACAATCGTACATACAATCTTAAAGTATCGTACATACAATCTTAGAGTATCGTACATACAATCGTACATACAATCTTAGAGTATCGTGCATACAATCGTACATACAATCTTAGAGTATCGTACATACAATCGTACATACAATCTTAGAGTATCGTACATACAATCTTAGAGTATCGTACATACAATCGTACATACAATCTTAGAGTATCGTACATACAATCTTAGAGTAACGTGCATACAATCTTAGAGTATCGTACATACAATCGTACATACAATCTTAGAGTATCGTACATACAATCGTACATACAATCTTAGAGTATCGTACATACAATCGTACATACAATCTTAGAGTAACGTACATACAATCTTAGAGTATCGTACATACAATCTTACAGTATCGTACATACAATCGTACATACAATCTTAGAGTATCGTACATACAATCGTACATACAATCTTAGAGTATCGTACATACAATCTTACAGTATCGTACATACATCATAGAGTAACATACATACAATCTTAGAGTATCGTACATACAATCGTACATATAATCTTAGAGTATAGTACATACAATCGTACATATAATCTTAGAGTATCGTACATACAATCTTAGAGTATCGTGCATACAATCGTACATACAATCTTAGAGTAACGTACATACAATCGTACATACAATCTTAGAGTATCGTACATACAATCTTAGAGTATCGTACATACAATCGTACATACAATCTTAGAGTATCGTGCATACAATCGTACATACAATCTTAGAGTATCGTACATACAATCGTACATACAATCTTAGAGTATCGTACATACAATCTTAGAGTATCGTACATACAATCGTACATACAATCTTAGAGTATCGTACATACAATCTTAGAGTAACGTGCATACAATCTTAGAGTATCGTACATACAATCGTACATACAATCTTAGAGTATCGTACATACAATCGTACATACAATCTTAGAGTATCGTACATACAATCGTACATACAATCTTAGAGTAACGTACATACAATCTTAGAGTATCGTACATACAATCTTACAGTATCGTACATACAATCGTACATACAATCTTAGAGTATCGTACATACAATCGTACATACAATCTTAGAGTATCGTACATACAATCTTACAGTATCGTACATACATCATAGAGTAACATACATACAATCTTAGAGTATCGTACATACAATCGTACATATAATCTTAGAGTATAGTACATACAATCGTACATATAATCTTAGAGTATCGTACATACAATCTTAGAGTATCGTACATACAATCGTACATACAATCTTAGAGTATCGTACATACAATCTTAGAGTATCGTACATACAATCGTACATACAATCTTAGAGTATCGTACATACAATCTTAGAGTATCGTACATACAATCGTACATACAATCTTAGAGTATCGTACATATAATCTTAGAGTATCGTACATACAATCGTACATACAATCTTAGAGTATCGTACATACAATCTTAGAGTATCGTACATACAATCGTACATACAATCTTAGAGTATCGTACATACAATCTTAGAGTAACGTACATACATCATAGTGTAACGTACATACAATCTTAGAGTAACGTACATACAATCTTAGAGTATCGTACATACAATCGTACATACAATCTTAGAGTAACGTACATACAATCTTAGAGTAACGTACATACAATCTTAGTGTAACGTACATACAATCTTAGAGTAACGTACGTACAATCTTAGAGTAACGTACATACATCATAGTGTAACGTACATACAATCTTAGAGTAACATACATACAATCTTAGAGTATCGTACATACAATCGTACATACAATCTTAGAGTATCGTACATACATCATAGAGTAACGTACATACAATCTTAGAGTAACGTACATACAATCTTAGAGTATCGTACATACAATCTTAGAGTATCGTACATACAATCTTAGAGTATCGTACATACAATCGTACATACAATCTTAGAGTATCGTACATACAATCTTAGAGTAACGTACATACATCATAGTGTAACGTACATACAATCTTAGAGTAACGTACATACAATCTTAGAGTATCGTACATACAATCGTACATACAATCTTAGAGTAACGTACATACAATCTTAGAGTAACGTACATACAATCTTAGTGTAACGTACATACAATCTTAGAGTAACGTACGTACAATCTTAGAGTAACGTACATACATCATAGTGTAACGTACATACAATCTTAGAGTAACATACATACAATCTTAGAGTATCGTACATACAATCGTACATACAATCTTAGAGTATCGTACATACATCATAGAGTAACGTACATACAATCTTAGAGTAACGTACATACAATCTTAGAGTAACGTACATACAATCGTACATACAATCTTAGAGTAACGTACATACAATCTTACAGTATCGTGCATACAATCTTACAGTATCGTGCATACAATCTTAGAGTAACGTACATACAATCTTACAGTATCGTGCATACAATCGTACATACAATCTTAGAGTATCGTACATACAATCTTACAGTATCGTGCATACAATCGTACATACAATCTTACAGTATCGTACATACAATCGTACATACAATCTTACAGTATCGTACATACAATCGTACATACAATCTTAGAGTAACGTACATACAATCTTAGAGTATCGTGCATACAATCGTACATACAATCTTAGAGTATCGTACATACAATCTTAGAGTAACGTACATACAATCTTAGAGTAACGTACATACAATCGTACATACAATCTTAGAGTAACGTACATACAATCTTAGAGTAACGTACGTGCAATCTTAGAGTATCGTACATACAATCGTACATACA
Source organism: Glandiceps talaboti (assembly GCF_964340395.1). Taxonomy (NCBI): domain Eukaryota; kingdom Metazoa; phylum Hemichordata; class Enteropneusta; family Spengelidae; genus Glandiceps; species Glandiceps talaboti. The sequence continues at coordinate 519,796 of NC_135557.1, read as the reverse complement.
ATCTTAGAGTATCGTACATACAATCTTAGAGTATCGTGCATACAATCTTAGAGTAACGTACGTGCAATCTTAGAGTATCGTACATACAATCGTACATACAATCTTAGAGTAACGTACATACAATCTTAGAGTATCGTGCATACAATCGTACATACAATCTTAGAGTAACGTACATACAATCGTACATACAATCTTAGAGTAACGTACATACAATCTTAGAGTATCGTGCATACAATCGTACATACAATCTTAGAGTAACGTACATACAATCGTACATACAATCTTAGAGTATCGTACATACAATCTTAGAGTATCGTACATACAATCGTACATACAATCTTAGAGTATCGTGCATACAATCGTACATACAATCTTAGAGTATCGTACATACAATCGTACATACAATCTTAGAGTATCGTACATACAATCTTAGAGTATCGTACATACAATCGTACATACAATCTTAGAGTATCGTACATACAATCTTAGAGTAACGTGCATACAATCTTAGAGTATCGTACATACAATCGTACATACAATCTTAGAGTATCGTACATACAATCGTACATACAATCTTAGAGTATCGTACATACAATCGTACATACAATCTTAGAGTAACGTACATACAATCTTAGAGTATCGTACATACAATCTTACAGTATCGTACATACAATCGTACATACAATCTTAGAGTATCGTACATACAATCGTACATACAATCTTAGAGTATCGTACATACAATCTTACAGTATCGTACATACATCATAGAGTAACATACATACAATCTTAGAGTATCGTACATACAATCGTACATATAATCTTAGAGTATAGTACATACAATCGTACATATAATCTTAGAGTATCGTACATACAATCTTAGAGTATCGTACATACAATCGTACATACAATCTTAGAGTATCGTACATACAATCTTAGAGTATCGTACATACAATCGTACATACAATCTTAGAGTATCGTACATACAATCTTAGAGTATCGTACATACAATCGTACATACAATCTTAGAGTATCGTACATATAATCTTAGAGTATCGTACATACAATCGTACATACAATCTTAGAGTAACGTACATACAATCTTAGAGTATCGTGCATACAATCGTACATACAATCTTAGAGTAACGTACATACAATCGTACATACAATCTTAGAGTAACGTACATACAATCTTAGAGTATCGTGCATACAATCGTACATACAATCTTAGAGTAACGTACATACAATCGTACATACAATCTTAGAGTATCGTACATACAATCTTAGAGTATCGTACATACAATCGTACATACAATCTTAGAGTATCGTGCATACAATCGTACATACAATCTTAGAGTATCGTACATACAATCGTACATACAATCTTAGAGTATCGTACATACAATCTTAGAGTATCGTACATACAATCGTACATACAATCTTAGAGTATCGTACATACAATCTTAGAGTAACGTGCATACAATCTTAGAGTATCGTACATACAATCGTACATACAATCTTAGAGTATCGTACATACAATCGTACATACAATCTTAGAGTATCGTACATACAATCGTACATACAATCTTAGAGTAACGTACATACAATCTTAGAGTATCGTACATACAATCTTACAGTATCGTACATACAATCGTACATACAATCTTAGAGTATCGTACATACAATCGTACATACAATCTTAGAGTATCGTACATACAATCTTACAGTATCGTACATACATCATAGAGTAACATACATACAATCTTAGAGTATCGTACATACAATCGTACATATAATCTTAGAGTATAGTACATACAATCGTACATATAATCTTAGAGTATCGTACATACAATCTTAGAGTATCGTACATACAATCGTACATACAATCTTAGAGTATCGTACATACAATCTTAGAGTATCGTACATACAATCGTACATACAATCTTAGAGTATCGTACATACAATCTTAGAGTATCGTACATACAATCGTACATACAATCTTAGAGTATCGTACATATAATCTTAGAGTATCGTACATACAATCGTACATACAATCTTAGAGTATCGTACATACAATCTTAGAGTATCGTACATACAATCGTACATACAATCTTAGAGTATCGTACATACAATCTTAGAGTAACGTACATACATCATAGTGTAACGTACATACAATCTTAGAGTAACGTACATACAATCTTAGAGTATCGTACATACAATCGTACATACAATCTTAGAGTAACGTACATACAATCTTAGAGTAACGTACATACAATCTTAGTGTAACGTACATACAATCTTAGAGTAACGTACGTACAATCTTAGAGTAACGTACATACATCATAGTGTAACGTACATACAATCTTAGAGTAACATACATACAATCTTAGAGTATCGTACATACAATCGTACATACAATCTTAGAGTATCGTACATACATCATAGAGTAACGTACATACAATCTTAGAGTAACGTACATACAATCTTAGAGTATCGTACATACAATCTTAGAGTATCGTACATACAATCTTAGAGTATCGTACATACAATCGTACATACAATCTTAGAGTATCGTACATACAATCTTAGAGTAACGTACATACATCATAGTGTAACGTACATACAATCTTAGAGTAACGTACATACAATCTTAGAGTATCGTACATACAATCGTACATACAATCTTAGAGTAACGTACATACAATCTTAGAGTAACGTACATACAATCTTAGTGTAACGTACATACAATCTTAGAGTAACGTACGTACAATCTTAGAGTAACGTACATACATCATAGTGTAACGTACATACAATCTTAGAGTAACATACATACAATCTTAGAGTATCGTACATACAATCGTACATACAATCTTAGAGTATCGTACATACATCATAGAGTAACGTACATACAATCTTAGAGTAACGTACATACAATCTTAGAGTAACGTACATACAATCGTACATACAATCTTAGAGTAACGTACATACAATCTTACAGTATCGTGCATACAATCTTACAGTATCGTGCATACAATCTTAGAGTAACGTACATACAATCTTACAGTATCGAGCATACAATCGTACATACAATCTTAGAGTATCGTACATACAATCTTACAGTATCGTGCATACAATCGTACATACAATCTTACAGTATCGTACATACAATCGTACATACAATCTTACAGTATCGTACATACAATCGTACATACAATCTTAGAGTAACGTACATACAATCTTAGAGTATCGTGCATACAATCGTACATACAATCTTAGAGTATCGTACATACAATCTTAGAGTAACGTACATACAATCTTAGAGTAACGTACATACAATCGTACATACAATCTTAGAGTAACGTACATACAATCTTAGAGTAACGTACGTGCAATCTTAGAGTATCGTACATACAATCGTACATACAATCTTAGAGTATCGTACATACAATCTTAGAGTATCGTGCATACAATCTTAGAGTAACGTACGTGCAATCTTAGAGTATCGTACATACAATCGTACATACAATCTTAGAGTAACGTACATACAATCTTAGAGTATCGTGCATACAATCGTACATACAATCTTAGAGTAACGTACATACAATCGTACATACAATCTTAGAGTAACGTACATACAATCTTAGAGTATCGTGCATACAATCGTACATACAATCTTAGAGTAACGTACATACAATCGTACATACAATCTTAGAGTATCGTACATACAATCTTAGAGTATCGTACATACAATCGTACATACAATCTTAGAGTATCGTGCATACAATCGTACATACAATCTTAGAGTATCGTACATACAATCGTACATACAATCTTAGAGTATCGTACATACAATCTTAGAGTATCGTACATACAATCGTACATACAATCTTAGAGTATCGTACATACAATCTTAGAGTAACGTGCATACAATCTTAGAGTATCGTACATACAATCGTACATACAATCTTAGAGTATCGTACATACAATCGTACATACAATCTTAGAGTATCGTACATACAATCGTACATACAATCTTAGAGTAACGTACATACAATCTTAGAGTATCGTACATACAATCTTACAGTATCGTACATACAATCGTACATACAATCTTAGAGTATCGTACATACAATCGTACATACAATCTTAGAGTATCGTACATACAATCTTACAGTATCGTACATACATCATAGAGTAACATACATACAATCTTAGAGTATCGTACATACAATCGTACATATAATCTTAGAGTATAGTACATACAATCGTACATATAATCTTAGAGTATCGTACATACAATCTTAGAGTATCGTACATACAATCGTACATACAATCTTAGAGTATCGTACATACAATCTTAGAGTATCGTACATACAATCGTACATACAATCTTAGAGTATCGTACATACAATCTTAGAGTATCGTACATACAATCGTACATACAATCTTAGAGTATCGTACATATAATCTTAGAGTATCGTACATACAATCGTACATACAATCTTAGAGTATCGTACATACAATCTTAGAGTATCGTACATACAATCGTACATACAATCTTAGAGTATCGTACATACAATCTTAGAGTAACGTACATACATCATAGTGTAACGTACATACAATCTTAGAGTAACGTACATACAATCTTAGAGTATCGTACATACAATCGTACATACAATCTTAGAGTAACGTACATACAATCTTAGAGTAACGTACATACAATCTTAGTGTAACGTACATACAATCTTAGAGTAACGTACGTACAATCTTAGAGTAACGTACATACATCATAGTGTAACGTACATACAATCTTAGAGTAACATACATACAATCTTAGAGTATCGTACATACAATCGTACATACAATCTTAGAGTATCGTACATACATCATAGAGTAACGTACGTGCAATCTTAGAGTATCGTACATACAATCGTACATACAATCTTAGAGTATCGTACATACAATCTTAGAGTATCGTGCATACAATCTTAGAGTAACGTACGTGCAATCTTAGAGTATCGTACATACAATCGTACATACAATCTTAGAGTAACGTACATACAATCTTAGAGTATCGTGCATACAATCGTACATACAATCTTAGAGTAACGTACATACAATCGTACATACAATCTTAGAGTAACGTACATACAATCTTAGAGTATCGTGCATACAATCGTACATACAATCTTAGAGTAACGTACATACAATCGTACATACAATCTTAGAGTATCGTACATACAATCTTAGAGTATCGTACATACAATCGTACATACAATCTTAGAGTATCGTGCATACAATCGTACATACAATCTTAGAGTATCGTACATACAATCGTACATACAATCTTAGAGTATCGTACATACAATCTTAGAGTATCGTACATACAATCGTACATACAATCTTAGAGTATCGTACATACAATCTTAGAGTAACGTGCATACAATCTTAGAGTATCGTACATACAATCGTACATACAATCTTAGAGTATCGTACATACAATCGTACATACAATCTTAGAGTATCGTACATACAATCGTACATACAATCTTAGAGTAACGTACATACAATCTTAGAGTATCGTACATACAATCTTACAGTATCGTACATACAATCGTACATACAATCTTAGAGTATCGTACATACAATCGTACATACAATCTTAGAGTATCGTACATACAATCTTACAGTATCGTACATACATCATAGAGTAACATACATACAATCTTAGAGTATCGTACATACAATCGTACATATAATCTTAGAGTATAGTACATACAATCGTACATATAATCTTAGAGTATCGTACATACAATCTTAGAGTATCGTACATACAATCGTACATACAATCTTAGAGTATCGTACATACAATCTTAGAGTATCGTACATACAATCGTACATACAATCTTAGAGTATCGTACATACAATCTTAGAGTATCGTACATACAATCGTACATACAATCTTAGAGTATCGTACATATAATCTTAGAGTATCGTACATACAATCGTACATACAATCTTAGAGTATCGTACATACAATCTTAGAGTATCGTACATACAATCGTACATACAATCTTAGAGTATCGTACATACAATCTTAGAGTAACGTACATACATCATAGTGTAACGTACATACAATCTTAGAGTAACGTACATACAATCTTAGAGTATCGTACATACAATCGTACATACAATCTTAGAGTAACGTACATACAATCTTAGAGTAACGTACATACAATCTTAGTGTAACGTACATACAATCTTAGAGTAACGTACGTACAATCTTAGAGTAACGTACATACATCATAGTGTAACGTACATACAATCTTAGAGTAACATACATACAATCTTAGAGTATCGTACATACAATCGTACATACAATCTTAGAGTATCGTACATACATCATAGAGTAACGTACATACAATCTTAGAGTAACGTACATACAATCTTAGAGTATCGTACATACAATCTTAGAGTATCGTACATACAATCTTAGAGTATCGTACATACAATCGTACATACAATCTTAGAGTATCGTACATACAATCTTAGAGTAACGTACATACATCATAGTGTAACGTACATACAATCTTAGAGTAACGTACATACAATCTTAGAGTATCGTACATACAATCGTACATACAATCTTAGAGTAACGTACATACAATCTTAGAGTAACGTACATACAATCTTAGTGTAACGTACATACAATCTTAGAGTAACGTACGTACAATCTTAGAGTAACGTACATACATCATAGTGTAACGTACATACAATCTTAGAGTAACATACATACAATCTTAGAGTATCGTACATACAATCGTACATACAATCTTAGAGTATCGTACATACATCATAGAGTAACGTACATACAATCTTAGAGTAACGTACATACAATCTTAGAGTAACGTACATACAATCGTACATACAATCTTAGAGTATCGTACATACAATCGTACATATAATCTTAGAGTATCGTACATACAATCTTAGAGTAACGTACGTGCAATGTAAGAGTAACGTATATACATCTTAGAGTAACATACACACATCTTAGAGTAACATACATAGAATCGTAGAGTTAACGTGCATAAAATCTTAGAATAATGTACATACAATCTTTGAGTAATGTACATACAATCTTAGAGCAATGTATACAGAACCTTAGAGTAACATGCATACAATCTTAGAGTAACGTACATGCATTTTAGAGTATGGTACATGCAATCTTAGAGTAACGTTTATAGATTTTAGAGTATGGTACACACAATTTTAGAGTAACGTACATACATTTTAGAGTATGGTACACACAATTTTAGAGTAACGTACATACATTTTAGAGTATGGTACACACAATTTTAGAGTAACGTTTATAGATTCTTAGAGAAACGTACATAGAATTGTAGCGTAACCTACATAAAATCTTAGAGTAACGTACATACAATATTAGAGTATTGTACATACAATATTAGAGTAACGTACATATATATTAGAGTAATGTACATAGAATCTTAGAGTAACGTACATACATCGTAGAGTAACGTACATACATCGGAGAGTAACGTACATACATCGTAGAGTAACGTACATAGAATCTTAGAGTAACGTACATACATCGTAGAGTGACGTATATACAGTCTTAGAGTAAGGCACGTACAATCTTAGAGTAATGTTCAAATAATCTTAGAGTAACGTACTTACATCTTTAAAGTAATGTACATATAATCTTAAAGTAACGTACATATAAAGTGAAATAATCTTTGATATAATTATACATTACCAGATGCACCTGTCATGCCTGACCATAAAATCGTGACGTATAACTCCGAAAAACAACCCAAACAAGGACATCTGAAGGGAAAGCTTAACAGAATGATCGATTCCTGGAATCTGATCGTATCACCAAAGCAATGTGACAGAGGTATAGACCTCGTTCCAGATGTACAAGGTAAGTTGGATTGCAGTTGTGTACAATAGTTTTTTTATTATTTGTATAGGCTGTAGTCAGGATTACAGGGAGCGGATCAAAATAATCATCCTATTTTTTGAAGATCTCCCCCCCCCCTCCTGCACCATTCCATCTCCTCAAAATTATGGAGCTCCTTACATTTACGTTTGTCTTAGCTATTCAACACTGTACTGTAGGTATAGCATATTCTACACTTAATAATGATATCAGAAGAAGCAGCTACCGTTCTGATTGGTTGATGTGTTTTGGAAGCACACAAGAAATCACAGGCTAGAAATCATAATCGTCGCAAACCGCGGCCTCTTTTACGGCACCGTCCAAAACGCGCCATTCGTTATTTCGCGGTGTGACAGAAAAAATAACAGCTTTGGTTGGCCAGAATGGAAATCATAGAGTTATCAAAGAATAAATTGTTCTTAGCCCCTGTCGGACATAGTCAGGAAAAGGGGGCTTATAGATTGGGTTCAGTCTGTGCGTGTGCGCGTGTGTCCGTCCGTCAGTGTGTGTGCCCGGCGTCATATGGGGGGGGGGGGGTCCCGATGACTGCTTGTTATTAATATTGTGGCATAGAAGTGTATATAATTTACTATTGTAATATGTTGTTTATTACAGTGTGTAGGCAGTCTATTGTGGCAAGGTTACCCATGACTTTAGGCGGACATGGTTGTAAACCTGGTCAGTTCTGTTACCCATGTGGTGTCATAATTAACAACTCTCAGAAAATGGTGATTGCTGACAAAGACAATCATCGCCTACAAATACTTGGATGGAATGGTCACTGTCGTGTCATTGCCAATTTCAACAGGTTTGCCAAGCCATTCATGCCATACGATATAGCAGAAACACGTGATGGGAAATACGTCATAACTGACGTTGGAAATAGCCAAATTGTAGTATGCAATGAGTATGACCAGGTGATACGAGTATTTGGTCAAAAGGAAGGGATAAATCCACGTGGTATTGCAGTAACCAGCCAAGACGTTGTCATGGTAACTGATGTACAACAAGGCAGATCCTGCATTAGAAGGTATACACTCAATGGTCAGCATATCGGTGTATTCGGAACTTACAATGGTGACAAGGGGCAGATTCAGTATCCATGTTCCCTGGCTGTCAACAGTCAAGATGATGTCATCGTGCCTGGTAACGGGTATCCGGCAGTGCAAGTTTACGATTCAGAAGGGCAGCTCAAATCGACGTTCAGTACTTCTGGGCCCAGGTCGGTTGTGTCTCCAATTGGCATTGACGTTGATGGCGAAGACAACATCTACGTATGTGACTTTTGGCAGGATAAGATAATAAAATATTCTAGTGATGGTCAATTTGTGTGTAACATAGGTCAAGGCCAGGTCAAATGTCCACTTAGTGTGGCTGTATTGAGTTCATGTATCATAGCGGTCACTGAACATCACAGCCATGATGTCAAAGTACTTGATTTGTAGAATTGTCAATTGCACATTTGTACATCCCTCTCCCAGGAGATAGGACTGTCACTTGTACATGCCTCTCAGGGGTAGCATAGTTAGTTGTACATGCCTCCCGGCCCAGGGGTAGAATTGTCAGTTGTACATGCCTCCCAGGGGTAGTATTATTAGCTGTTCATCCCTCTCCCATAGGTAGAATTGTTAGTTGTACATCACTCCGAAGGAGTGGAATTGTCACTTGTGGAGTACTACTGTGCGAAATAATACGAGGGGAGCCAAGAATACAAAAACGTTATACCTTTTCTCATTCCAGTTGTGGTATTCACATAAATTACATACTGACAGCAACCAACCTGTACTATTGGTGATACTAAATATAATAAGCCTTGTATTCCCATCTATATTCAAACATAACTTTTCAATCATTTTTAGTACAACTGAACTTTTTAGGCTCAGTAGTGACATAGTCATAGCAAAGTGTCTGTCTGTCTATCTGTCTGTCTGTCTGTCTGTCTGTCTGTCTGTCTGTGTGGATGTCTAGTTGGGAAATTGTTCAAATCAAAATGATCTTGCCACAGTGTATGATTTGGGTAAAAAAATGTCCCTGACATGATGATTCCATCAGTTATATGCAGTTTACAAATGTGTGGTCAAAAATCTATCATTCCAAAACTACTAAAAATGGTGATGCATCTGGGCATGTGTTAGATGAAGCTGTATTAATAAAGTCATGATCGCATCAGCGATATTCAAATTAGGTCTAAAATGTCAATTTTGGTCAAAAACATTATCTAGAAACTGCATGGGGAATGGGGTTCAAACTTGGTAGGGATGTTTCTGGAGGTATTATTCTGCAGTTATTGTTGAAAACATTTTGACTCAATTGGCCCTAGCAACCATGACCACACCCTTAGCAACAGTGTAATGATGAAGCATATTACAAAGATAACAATAGAGATGGGTAGGTAAGTGAATACACATTCGAAAAATGTATGCAAATATGCCTAGCAAAAGGACCGCACCCATAGCAACAGCTACATGTAAACGATGGTTTATATTGTAAAGATAAAAACTGGGAAGGGTAGTTACTAAAGATTCAAAAAATGTATGCAAATATTCCTAGCAACACGACCACGCCCAGAGCAACAGCAAAATACGGTTGTGCTACAACACCATTTGCGCTATTTTTAGCACAACTGAACATACCATATTCAGTAGTGCTATAGGGATCGCCGGCGTCTGTCTGTCTGTCTGATACCATACCATAAAATGTATGCCAAATAAGGCCCCATACCATGCATAGCATAGTATACCAAATAAGGCCCCCATACCGGCATGGCATCTTATACCAAATATGGCCCCATACCATGCATAGCATCGTATACCAATAAGGCCCTATACCATGCATAGTATCTTATGACAAATAAAGGCCCATACCATGCATAGCATCGTATGCCAAATAAAGGACCATACTATGCATAACATCGTATACCAAATAAAGGACCATACTATGCATAACATCGTATACCAAATAAAGGACCATACTATGCATAACATCGTATACCAAATAAAGGACCGTACTTTGCATAACATCGTATACCAAATAAAGAATCATACTATACATAGCATCGTATATTTTTCAAATGATGTATACTAAACTCAGGACTTGGTTCTCTTTTTTCATGTGTTGATTTCCTTGGCAGGGTTCAAATTGTAATCAACTTTATGATATACAAGATATTTAGTGTTAACGCAACATGTAAAGAAACAAAATAGACAATTACTATAAAATGTTTTGTCATCTTAATATTTCAATGGTTTGTCATTTACAGTTGATGTGAATAAATAAATACTAATGGTTGACTTAGATAGTAGGCTGGTGTTTGAGTTTGTGAATGGGTTAGTTTGTGGGTTGCTGTTTGGTTTTATGAATGAGTTAAGGAGCCTTTAGAGGGCCAGGGGAAATCTGTCAAAACCAATCTATTGTTTAAAATGTGATCCCACCAGTTTCCATTTTTATCTCCCATAAGCGGAGGTATTGAAATGGCGATGTGTGTCTAGCTGTGTGTCTTTCTGTGTGTGTGTCTGTCTGTTTGTCCATCTGTCCCTCTGTGAGTGTGTGTGTCTGTCTGTCTGTCAGTGTCATCATTTTCTTAAAAACAGCTTGCTCAGTTATAATGATGTTTGCTTCACATCTTCCATATGCTCATGGCAAGAACTGGTTACATTTTGGTAAACAACCAATGAACATTAATTAGTTATTTGCATAATTAATGGTTTTGTGTAATTGGGCTATATCATTGGAATGCATACTTCAAATTCAATGTAATTCGGTCCATACGTTAATGTTGGGTTCTTATATAGCGCTTTCCCACTCCGTGCTCATAGCACTTTACAATTATTACCCCTGGCTCGGATCAGAACGGCACAACGGCACAATTTTTAGTCTTCCTCAACTTCCCGGGAGCATACAATCCATTGCAGCCATTTAAGCACATTGCAACCTACATCCTACCAGGTCCCCAGTTATACAGCTGGGTTGACTGAGGCACAGTCGTGGTTCAAATCTTGCCCAAGGACTTTAGTCACTCAGAAACAAACAGCAGGCAGCGACAGGGCTCGAACCTGCAACCTGTAGATTCCAAGCCAGTCACGCTAACCATTCACTCATCATGACTCCACGTTAACCATAACAAAGCGCATATGTCCAATAAGGTTTGTTGATTTAGCTTAAAGCTTATATGAATAATTTACATAATTAATTAATTTAGGTAAGAGGCTATATCTTAACCAGATTTAACATGAATGCCTTCCATAAGGGTAGTCTTGCAATTTCATGATTTATGCAAGAAATTTAGCTCTATATCTGTGATTTTTCAAGTCCCAGTGAAAGTTATTGTCAAAAACATTGTTCAAATGTCAGGAAAGCTTGCCATCCTCAACTGCACTTGGCTTTCATGATCCCCTACATACCCAGAATATGCACACTCGTTTCCACGGCAAATAATAAACGAAATTGAAACCTGCATAACATTTCTATTATCCATCAGAAAGTTTACATACTTCTTGGTGCGTATCATAACTGTTGAACAACTTTAATACAGTGAAGTGATAAGGTATCATTGCCCTACTTCGTCCCTGGGTAAAGCGTATGTATTCTTGTTTTGATCGAGATTGACAGACACATCATCTGCTCCAAATAGTATACATGCGTGAAAGGTGTGAAGTGAGCAGATGATCATGACTATATTTTTGCAATAAAGCTTACAGATGATGTGTATTTTAAGAGCTCACCTCCTTGCTTTGATGTAATAATCTTCAGATTCAATGAAAATATCAATACAAACACTTGAAACCCCTGAAAACAGAGTCTTTTTCTCAGTGTAGAACAGCAGCATGTATCCATTTGTAAGCTTCCTGGTTTACCACGTCTGTCTCTGTGTGTGTGTGTGTGTGGATGTGTGTGTGTGTGTGTGTGTGCATTTAGCAACAGCCAAATGATCACATATATTGCAAAGATAACAAAGGGGATTAATAGACAATTGAATAAACATTCAAAAAATTTATGTAAATATGCCTAGCAACAAGACCACGCCCATAGCAACAACCAAATAATCACATAGATTGCAAAGATAACAACAGGAATAGAAAGACAAATGAATAAACATTCAAAAAATGTATGCAAATATGCCTAGCAACAAGACCACGCCCATAGCAACAGCCAAATGATCACATATATTGCAAAGACAGCAAAGGGGATTAATAGACAATTGAATAAACATTCAAAAAATTTATGTAAATATGCCTAGCAACAAGACCACGCCCATAGCAACAGCCAAATAATCACATAGATTGCAAAGATAACAACAGGAATAGAAAGACAAATGAATAAACATTCAAACAATGTATGCAAGTGTGCCTAGCAACAAGACCACGCCCATAGCAACAGCCAAATGATCACATATTGCAAAGATAACAATGGGGATTAATAGACCATTGAATAAACATTCAAAAAATGTATGTAAATATGCCTAGCAACAAGACCACGTCCATAGCAACAGCCAAATGATAGCATATATCGTAAAGATAGCAACATGGTTGGATAGGCAACTGGATAGTCATTCACCAAATGAACACTTATTGTTAGTATGGACTACCATATGGATAAACATTTTTAAAAACTGTACAGTTGTGCTACAACGCCATTGGCGGTATTTTTTTTGTAACCTGACTGTGATAAATTACAATAAAGTCATATGCACAGAAAAATATTCGACATGGTACATATGGAAACAACTGTGAAAAACGCTTTCTTCTGTCAAACACCTACATTACAAGAAAGTTAGTGGTCGGACATAGGTTGTTCAGGACATTTTTTCAGCACGAGTTTTAGAAGACTATTTATCCAAAATAATTTTATCTAATTCTATCCTGCAGCCATTTCTAGACCAGCTACATCTGTCAATACTGGTCTGTGCGATAGATGTTTTGGGCTTTCAATCATGCCAAAAAGTCTATTGTGCAATCAATTCTAGAGTCACTTTCATTTTCAAAAATGCCAATCATGATACATAATTACATAGTTGGTCTTCAGTTAGATATTTTTAAAATTCAATTGTACATTTTTCGTGTTCATGGTAGATCTTTTTATTAAATAAACAATACAGAATCATGACACTTTTGATGCATTCTGGAATCAGAAAATAATCATGCCAAACATGTAAAATAACTAAGTCATAATGTTTTGTCCATAGCTCACAAAAAAAGAAGAAATTTGGACAAAATACATTTAACAATCTAAAAACACAAACATATAATTATTTGCCAAAGAATCAAGCGACTGATGACAGATACTAAAATACTCATATACTAAAATTCCAAGCTGCATATTGTCAATATCTCTCCTTGAATAAATAAAAAATTGGATGCTGGAATTTACATTTTGTTTCTATATTACAACCCAAACCAAAACTATACAGCAATATTGATGGGTAGACCTGCATTCCCAACCATTTACTGGAGCACCAACTTGCAAGGGACATGCAGTGTTTGGTATGCCATAGTGTATGTTATTCCCCCATATACCAGTATTTAATACTAGAGGGCGCTATATTCTCCACTTTCGGTTTGCATTGTACAATGGGCAATTTCCTTTCTCTAAAACATGACTGTCTCACCCCACGCCCTCATTCAAATATTTCAAAAGCTGGGTTTCAATGATATTAGACATGAATAGAGACAAGTCAATGGTAATGACCTCACTGCTGCCACAACATTGTCTTTTTGTGGGAGGTAGACATATGAATGAGTTATTTGGTGGAATTCATAGATTTCATTGTCGTTTTGTGGGCAGTAGACATGTGAATGAGTTAGTTGGTGGAATTCATAGATAGATTTCATTGTCTTTTTTGTGGGCGGTAGACATGTGAATGAGTTAGTTGGTGGAATTCATAGATAGATTTCATTGTCTTTTTTGTGGGCGGTAGACAGGTGAATGAGTTAGTTGGTGGAATTCATAGATAGATTTCATTGTCTTTTTGTGGGCGGTAGACATGTGAATGAGTTAGTTGGTGGAATTCATAGATAGATTTCATTGTCTTTTTTGTGGGCGGTAGACATGTGAATGAGTTAGTTGGTGGAATTCATAGATAGATTTCATTGTCTTTTTGTGGGCGGTAGACATGTGAATGAGTTAGTTGGTGGAATTCATAGATAGATTTCATTGTCTTTTTTGTGGGCGGTAGACATGTGAATGAGTTAGTTGGTGGAATTCATAGATAGATTGCATTGTCTTTTTGTGGGCGGTAGACATATCAATGAGTTAATTGGTGGAATTCATAGATAGATTTTATTGTCTTTTCGTGGGCGGTAGACTTGTGAATGAGTTAGATGGTGGGATTCATAGATATATTTCATTCGCAAAATGTATGCACTGTTTTCAAAACTACAGGACTCCACTTCCTTTTAAAAGTAGTTTCAAAGCCAAGGTGGTCTTCAGTCAGCTGTGTTACAGTGAACGATATCGTCATGCAATCATTGCAATTACATCATGAAAGTGAGATAAGGACAATTTCTGAAGTCACAGCTATTACTATTTGAATTGGTCCAAGTTGGTATACAGTCTTGCCTATTCAACAGCAAGTGTACTAAAAGTGAGTCTGATGTTCATGGGATAAGGAATAAGGGACCGGTCAGTTTCTTCGGCCTGGGGGGGGGGGGGTCCGGTGGATTGGTAGGGGTGGGTCACCCTGTTTTTGAAATTGGCAGTAGGGGGGTCATTCTGTTTTGAAAATTGTGGATAGGGGGGGTCATTGTGTTTTAAATTGTGATGGAAGAAAAAAATCCTTTCTAAAATGGCATATAGCCTTGTCTGAAATGTGGTAAATGTCAATATTTGTTCTTGTCCCTGTTTCTTACATGAATTCTTTAATATTACTTATTAGTTCAAACATAACTATACATATACATATACATATACAAGTATTACCTAGCTACCACACTAGTTACAGAACATGTCATGTAAATGCTTGACTGTTTCACAACCAATGCTTCACTTATATTGCAGTTTGGGGCAAAAGTGAACTTGTGACTTGAAGGTTTCGTAATGGCAATTTTCATAGCTAGTTTATAAATGAAGTTAATCTAAATTGTTCTACTCGTCATTTTATTGACACTACAAATCACCACATCTCATCAGATTCCAGTTTCTATTATACACTAGGTATGACCACCTAAAGTTCTCTAACATACCGGTGACTTTATTATACATATATTAATGCCCCTATACTAATGTTACATGTCTATTTTATGTGATATAGGAAACTCATTTAAAACGTCCATTTAGGTTAGCTTTTCGAAGCTTGAAAATATTACCTCAAAGGTTATGAATAACCTAAACATTGCCTTAGTATCTCAATAAAAAAACTCTATATCTGTCAAGGGGAAAACCCCAAGGACTTCCTCACCCCAGAGGTCACTCATGCATTCAACCAACAATCAGATGCACCAGCAACCTTTTTACTGTCATAATGGTAATAAACTTTTCTTAAATATTTTCACCCTATTCTAATTTGAGATGATATTGTCTTTTCAAGATGTGAAATGTTTGCCAAGATAGTCTAAAATTGCCTTAATCTCCAAATCTCCCCTACCAATGATACTACCATTAGATGTGCTGTCCTTTACTACATGTATATAATGATGCCATTTAACTTTTTAAGAACATATTTCAACCCCTAGTGTAAGTTATAAAGAATAGTTTCTGATACTTGCCCCCATGAGGTGTACATATCCCAGTCTCAAGATCGCCCCCCTACCTCTTACTGTCAAGATCCTATCAAACTATATTTCAAAAATATTTCAACCTTATGTAGTTGCTTTTTACATGTTGGTGCTGTCTTGTAAAGCTTGGAAATGATTTTCTAAAAATGTCTGAATAGTCTCAAAATTGACTTTTCAGAGTTAAAAACCTCCTGGGCTTCTAGGGGGAGACCCTCTAGGACCCCCATGACAGCTGTACATATTCCCTTCTCAAGCTTTCCCCCTACCTTTCACTGTCAAGATGCTATTAAACTCAAATATATTTACCCTGTGTAGTCAATAATTATAATTATGATAGTGCTAACCCGGGATCTTATAAAGTAGATGCAAGACAGTCAAGCAGTCCACGCTGAGTCACGATCAAAAAATACCTGTCACTCATGCGAATATCATATATGGGGGGGGGGGGGTCATCATGTTTTAGAATTAAGTGATAGAGGGTCAGCCTGTTTTGGGTTTTACAGATAGGGGGGTCAGTGACTTTTTGTCAGCCCAATTTAAGAATCCACCCCCCCCCCCCAGGCTGGAGAAACTGACCGGTCCATAAAGTATTCAATCTTGTATATCAAATGTGAAAGTCTTCAAC